>NC_081763.1:26108971-26408971 GCF_963082965.1 Carassius carassius | reverse complement strand
ATAATTTTTGGCTTCATATTCTCGAGAAAAGGGGACCTTTTCCCATAGCGTAAGCTAGCTTACGCAGTACGAGAGTACTCTCGAAAGGGAACAGCAGTCCTAATTCAAGTCATCTTTTTATATATATATAAAAAAAAAAGAAATTAAATTACGCCTGGAACCATTGTGGCAGCGCAGGGGAAAAAGTTATTGCCTGAGAGTCAATCCATGAAAAAGTTATTAACGGACAGCAGCTTTTATTATTTGTTATTAGTGCTCAAAGTCTGGGGCTTTACCAGACTTCCACATGAAAAAGCGCACACACGTTTAGTGCAGAGCGTCAGCGGCCTTTGGGTTTAAACACAACCCATCTGAAACACAGGTACCAACAATCGACTAACAAAAATCACTTTGGAGACGGGGCATCGATAACTGTTGAACTGACGTCATCACATCACCGTTGACAATTGCTATTAATTAAAGTGTGCATGGAAAACATACAAACACTATGTAACGTACCTTATTCAGAGTGGCCCTCTGACAACAAATGCAGCGCATGACAGACCAGCAAATATCAGACGTGCAAAACCAGCAAGAGGTTTGAAATATTTTAAGTGGAGTCTACTGCGATGAGGCACATATCAAGTAATCCGGAGCGCATATATGTAGACACGGAACAGCACACGCGCCTCCAAGACATGTCTCGTAATTAAAAAACACTGCGCTAACATCAACCTCAAGTTCGGGGTAAATAAGCATTAACGACACACCTTTCAAATCATTCACGGTTGAAATATGTTACAATGATACGGTAAGAATAGCTATTCTTTAAAACTGTACGATGCATTAGCCTATAGATGCATCGATCTGATCTCACGATCGACTCACCGGTAAATTCATTGCATCGGCGTATAACCTACTCACCAAACACAGAAAATTAAACGTTACGAAAGAAATAATCACCTACCCTTATTCGATTCACAATCAGTTCGGGACGGGGGAAATGTTAACAGCTAAAATCTCCAGATCCCTGTGAAGTATCGATGGTGAACAGCCTATATTTATTTCATTTTGTCCAACGTTAAAGGTGAGCAAAATAACATTGAGGCTGTCGGTGATACAAATCCAATGTTAAGACATCGTGGAGCAGTTAATATGATTGTTCCCACGCAGATGCGAGTACATTCCCACGCACGCACGACACACGGAGAGAGGCGATCGGCTCGGGAAGTTTAGTTTTGGTCTGCCGGTAATTCGGTTTCATAGATCTGGAGCCCCGCCCTTGTCGACCGAGACTCGGTCAAGTGTGTGACCGATTGGTGCGCGAACACACACTCTGGGAGGAGCAGAGACTCATACAGTGTGTGTGTGTGCGTGTGTGTGTGTGTGTGTGTGTGTGTGTGTCACTGCAGGGAAGTTTTCAGAAGGGTCGGTTAAAGACAGACACCGAGTTTGTGTCATGAATTCCTCTCGACATATGACAGTCGTCTGATAGTTGTTGGGGACTAGTTGTTTAGTTACTGTGTGAGTTTAATATCAACAGACAGCCAGATGTGTTGACTGCGGTTTGTGAAACAAACTCATTTAGGTAAGATGTGCATGATCAGAAGTTCAGACCTCATGACACACTTGTGAAATTACACTGTTTGCTTTCTTTCTCTTTCTCTTTCTTTCTTTCTAGAAGACAGGATATTATATTTAGTTTAATGAAATATTACCATACTAATAGACTACTTTTTCAACTATTTTTTCATTTTATCAACTGTAAAATAAAAACTATGCTTCATGTGGTAACTCTAATTGCATGATTTTTGTCAAAAATATAACTCCACAAGAGTTAATTCCTGTCTTCGAATTTGGTCACCCAGTGTTGCAAGAGTCCTAATAAACAATCAGTCCAACAGCACTGGGCCTTTTCTGTTTTTGTATCAATATGTGTTTGCTTCAGACTGACTGTCAGTATGTATATTATTCGTAAAAAAATTTTGGTGATTTTTTTTTTTGCTAGTTCCATTGTTAAACAGTAGGGCTCTGTTTACACCTGGTATTAAGATGCAATTTGTTGTATCTGATCACTACTGGACAATGCTAAATACAGGTGTGAATGGGGTGTAAACATGAGCTTGTCCACTTTTGACCACTTCCAGAGGTAGTCGAAAACACATTCGTCCGTATTGCTCTCGTAGGGTGGACACTCATGTTGTTGGATGTGTTCAAACAGCAAAAGACCACCTCCTTTCTCCCTACTGACTTAATTCTAAAATATTACAGTCTTAAAGGGTTGGTTCACCCAAAAATTAAAATCATGTCATTAATGACTCACCCTCATGTCATTCCAAACCAGTTAGACCTCCATTTATCTTTGGAACACAGTTTAAGATATTTTAGATTTAGTCCGAGAGCTTTCAGTCCCTCCATTGAAACTGTGTGTACGGTATACTGTCCATGTCCAGAAAGGTAAGAAAAACATCATCAAAGTAGTCCATGTGACATCAGCGGGTCAGTTAGAATTTTTCGAAGCATCGAGAAAACATTTTGGTCTAAAAATAGCAATTGTGATTTAGCGTGATTCAGCGTGAAGCAAACCGACACACAGAGCGTCTGAACCGAACTGATTCTTTTGGTGATTGATTCTGAACTGATTCTGTGCTAGTGTTATGAGCCCAGGTAAACCGAAGGCTTGAATGAAGGGCAACTCGGCTCGGTGTTCATCTTCAGTTCTCTCTTCACAGCAGTTCAGTCAGTGTACTGTTTGAGTGCATGCATTACTCCGGGATATTGGTTTGTTTGAACTCAGAGGGAGTGTCAGCCACATTAAAAAAGTTAACAGTGTAAGTAATTTGTGGATTAATGCGAACCGTTTAAAATGATTCAGTTCGATTTGGTGAACTGGTTCAAAAAGATCCGGTTACATCGAATGATTCGTTCGCGAACCAGATATGACAAACTGCTTTGTTTTGAACTCTCTCACAACAGACACGGAAGAGAAGACAATGCTGAATAAAGTCGTAGTTTTTGCTATTTTTGGACCAAAATGTATTTTCGATGCTTCAAAATATTCTAACGGACCCTCTGATGTCACATGGACTACTTTGATGATGTTTTTCTTACCTTTCTGGACATGGACAGTATACCATACACACAGTTTCAATGGAGGGACTGAGAGCTCTCGGACTAAATCTAAAATT
This sequence comes from Carassius carassius, assembly GCF_963082965.1. NCBI lineage: Eukaryota > Metazoa > Chordata > Actinopteri > Cypriniformes > Cyprinidae > Carassius > Carassius carassius. Next base: position 26,405,804 of record NC_081763.1, on the reverse strand, counting down.
TCTTAAACTCTGTTCCGAAGATAAATGGAAGTCTAACTGGCGATATGTAACTTGTGTCCGACACCATATTTAGTGCACTCATTCAATTCCGTTATGCACCACAATAACTAGTGTATCACTGTGTCCGAATATGCCTTCTTCAATACTATACAGTATGAGAAAACAGTATGCCAAATAATGGACATTTGATGGACATTTTAGTATCATATGAAGCCATGGGATAAGAGATTTAAATGGCAGTGATGTATGTCTGAACTGGTTGGTCATGTGACTTTGACAACAGTACATTTAAATTTCATTCATACTGCCCACATTCATGCTACATAAAACATCGTTTCAAACTAAATGTATAACCTTCTAAACAGCATGTGATTTGCAGCACATGTAAGCTACCCACAACACACTGTTTTGTCAATTGAAATTGTGTATGCGTCAATTATTTTTGTAGCAGCACCACGGTATAATTTACACAACAATGTCTTTATTCGCTCACTCATTTTCATCCATTCCTTTCTCATGTAGTGAAATATTTGTCATCCACTGTAATAGGGAATACTGAATGAGGGGGTTGGGACAAATTCAGATGTAGATACTGTCTTTATGAGACACAGTCTGGTTAATTTAGTAACACCATTATTCTGTCGCTCTGAGATGATTGATGGTTAATTCAGCTGTGGAACATTTTCAAAGACCATGTGAAGATGGTCTCTATGTATCTAATAATTGAATTTTTGCATACTACATACTGCTTCATGTACATTTAAAAAAAATAAAATTCCAAACATAGCCTTTTTTCCCTAAGACAGGCCAGTGCTGTTTCTTTCAGGCACCCATCCAGACTCATTTACAAGTCTAATACATTGTTTCCGCAGTGTATTGGAATGTTACACACCTCATTTCACTAGAAATTCACAAAGTCAAAAGAAATGTAACAACATGCATTAGCAGCTCTAACTACCATAGTTACTTACTATGAAAGTCACCAGGGAAGTATAAATTGGGATAAGGTTTTGTTTTGAAAAAGTATAGTCTGGATTCAAAGAGATTCATAGATCTGAAACTACATCCAAAAGCCACACACTATCTTCACTGAATGTTTTAGTAAATGATTAATCAGGAGAGCATTAATAAAATACACAGACGCACCGTTACCTTAAATTTGTCAAGAATGCAAGTACTAAAAAATGAAACCATAACAAGAAGAAAGTAAGGCAAGAAGCATTTGAAGTTGCATTGATGTGTCTGTTTGGAAAAGGTAAATTCTGATGTCAGTTCCCTCTCGGCTCTAAAACAGCAAAATGAGGCAGAGATGGCATTAATTCTGGACAGCAGGTTCCTCCTCAAGTGCAGAGTTCAAACTCAAGACAAAGAGAGTTTATTGACATGCATAGCATTCCAATTTCTCTTTCGACATTGTTGAGATTCTTCCCCTACTTTCCTTTGGGGACTTTCCAGGGTGACTGTAAGGCTTGTGTGTTCAGTTATCCACATGACCTTTGACCTGATTGTCTGGCCACATAAAATCAAGAAGAATACGATTGTAAAATACATTTCAAATATGTATCTCTTGATATGATCAGTGCCTGATCAAACTTTGGGAACACAACTACTTTTATTGCTTAGATAGCTTATAGGGTGTAATTCAGTAATATTTCTACTGTACAGTGATTTCTCACCTATTTATACAGAAAACAAAACTAGATTTTGGTGCATAATAGTGCTCTTGAAGTACAAATATAATACCAAAGTACAACAGCAAATAAATATATAAATAAATAAATAATTTTAATTAATGTTATTTGTTGTTTTCTAGCGCAAAAAGCTTCTTTGTGGTGTACAGCTTTTCTGTGCAATTTCATGTCCATGTGATTGGAAAGGTTTAGTTGCTAAAGGGCTCTGGATTCAAACAGCGATGACAAGTGAAGGATCCATAGGTTTCTCAGGATATTGCAGTCTGGCATGAGTTTCTGCTCCATTTCTGGCAGAAGAAGATCCTCTCATGATGACTGTCATTTTTCTGCCAGATTTTTTCCTTTTTTTTGACCGAAGGGAGTATGGCAGAATCAGCAGGTCCATCAACAAATACTCGACCTCAGATTAAATTAAAACAGGTTTGGGTTTTCAAGGCAAACACTGGGTTTCCGTTGGCCATTCGATGTGACAAGCAAGTTAATGTTGTGTGGCTTTGGTACCACAAAGGGCAACCTTTCTTGTGCTGCCAGTGGATGACAGATCATGCTCTACTTCATTACATGCAATTTTATTCATAGTGGGAAGTTGATTTCTGAGTCTTGTGACAAGCAGCATGTACTGTAATCAGACATCATAACCTAGGGAGAATGTTGGCATTCACCCAAAGCCCAAAGAGAGCATGAAAAGTGGAAGTACATTTATAGGAATTGTTAACCCAAAATGAAATCATCATTTACTCACACTCATAATATTCCAAAATTGCTTTATACGAAGTCAGAGGTTTCATGGTCTTGTGTATCTTGCGACCAATGCAAACACAAATGAGATTTTAGAAGATAAAAAGGAGAAAGACATTTTTTTAAACTATGATATGTCTTTAGAAGGTTTCTATACACAATTTGGTGGTATAATGAATCTGGCAGTATAAACCAACTTCCTTTTTCTGTGGAAAAGAGCGGCTTGAACATTCTCCTTTTTTGTTTTTGAGTGAAACTTTTAGGTGGAAAATAAATCTTGCTGAACAAAAATAACACAGACAATACATGAACCCACGACAGTCATTGTGATGTAGGAGGCCCACGGGGAACATCTGATTGCTCTACTATGGGCCAGTAGTAATGAATAGATTCTGAAATACTCCTATGGGTCACAGAAGAGGCAGAGGGAGGACTGAGGCCTCTGATTAGACTGCAGGAGTGAAGCTGGGCGAGCACTCAAGCTCTGTTGAAACCCCATCAGTCAGTGCAAGATAAAAGACCCGAGCACAAGACCTGTGTTCAGCAGAGGAACAGAGAGTCAGACGAGCCATAAAGGATTTCCTCTGGTGTTAACCATCCAGAAAACTGCAGAAGCAAATCTCAGTTCTGAAGTGTTCAAAAAGATTATAGTTGGGTTACTGAGGACAAAAAGAAAGGAGATATATGAAGAAGGATAACTCAATATTCTTTTGACATCTACACTTCAGGGATTGAAAAAAGGGCTGTCATGTTGACAAAAGCAGACTGGCATGGGTAATGTTTTTTTTTTTTGACTTTTATTAGCAGAATACAAAATATTAATTACAGAACATGAACTCTTTTTTTTCATGTTCTCCCTCTGTTGTGCAAAGCACAGCATAATAATAATAATAATCAATTATTATTCTAAATAACTATCAAAAATAAATCTCCATCAGAAGATTTATTACAGATGTATTACAATTGTATGCTCTTTTGTTAAATTCAAATCTTTTGTTACTTTGTATGTTAATTCTGGTATTAGAGTGACTAGGCAAATAATCTTGACAATCAGTATCTGGTCTCTGTAAGTATAAGAAGAAAAAAATCTTAAATTGTTTATACTAGGATTCTGGGAGTCTGACTTTTCTTTATGCGTCAGACAGCCCTGTAGACCCTCAGAAACTCTGCTGATGCAACAGCCTCTGGTCCACTTCAGTCACATGTTACTTCCCTCACACACCACTGGCATGAAACCATGTCATTACGGTTAAGCCGCAATCGAACACAAGAACAGCCGTTTACATTCCACAGTCACCGTTTTTTCGAACCAAACCTCGTAATCCACATTTTTTTTTATATGAATTCATCATGAATGCTACGTCCAGCAAATCTGTATTTTTTATCTGTAAAACAAGCAAATTAAGGTTAGTGCACCCCAAAATGAAAATCATGTCATTATTTATTCACTCTATTCCTTCTGTGGAACAAAAAAGAAGGTATTTGTATTTGCCCATGGTGTCCAAAACATTTCCCTGTGACCCCATTAACTTTTATTTTATGGACAAAGGACATTTAAAAATACGTATATGTGTATCCTCTTTTACGTTACACAGAAGAAAAATGAAGTACACAGGACTGGGATGATATGAAGGTTTAATAATGACATAGGAAAATGACAGTTTTCATCTTAAGCTTCATCTTATTGGTAAAGGAAAATGCACATAGGTTGCAATGTGAGATGTAAACAACAGGTTAAAGATGGAGGTGAGGGAAATGTGTTAGTTACACAGATTTTCTTCAGTGAGACAAGAAGAGGATAAGTAAAGTCCAGACTGCTCTATCTTCCTGCTTGATTGCAGCTGTATAATGGCAGAGCTTCAGGCTGCGGTCAAGGAGGCTGTTATCAGAAGCAGAACACAGCATGGCCAGAAAGAGAGGCCTTTTTTGTGTCAAGGCACATTCTGTGGTCAATAATTACAGTGTGTAAATAATTTTATACTGATGCATGTCAGGACAGTGCAGGAATAAAAAAAAATAATTTTGTTCAGCCCAGAAATATAAGAAATCTGTCGTCATTATTTACTCACCTTTATTAATTTTTCAACCCATATGCTGTTATTTTTATGAAGAGCATAACAACACTATAAAAGTATTATAAAAGTAATCAATATCACTTTTAAAAATAAAGGGTGTTTTTGCAGCGGTTCCATGGAAGAACGATTTTGGATCCCCAAAGAGTTCTTAAAATAATCTCTTTTTTTTTCTTAGTGTGAAGAACATTTTATTCATAATCTAAGGAAACAAATTTTCAACTATGAAGAACCTTTTGTTCACTGATAAGTTTCCATGGATGTTGAAGGTTCTTCATGAAACAATGCCAATAAAATAAAAACTTGAATGATAGACAAAAAACAACAACGACAACAACAACAACAAAACAAAACAAAACAAAAAAAACGGTTAATTTAGAGGAACATACAGTTTACTGCATCTCTCATTCTCCATCCCATCCCACATATTCAAACTAGAACATTGTGTTCAGTTATGATATAATAAACAATGTTTTGTGATGTCAATTCTTAAAGGCTCCATTTTTTAATCTGATTGTGATTTCTGTGCCTTTAGACCATTTTGGAAATGTATAGAAGAATGAGGTTTCTTTTTTAATCCTTACCCTACATTAAAAAATATCACCACAGGTCTATTAAAAATGACAACATTTAAATTTCTGAATAAAATGTGTACTGTTTAGGAGAAGAACAGGCATCATAAGTTAAGCAAAGCCTTCTGGTCATGTTCACCTCATATTTCTGCAGATAATGTTTCACCCAATGTTAGCCCCCTGCAGATGAATGAATAAGCATGAGTGTGTCTTCCAGCTGTTTGGCTTTCAGAGCAGGACCACATAAGCTGTGAAACCCACCCTCAAAGTCTCCCGGATAATCCCACCTTCTCCTACTGCAGAGTCGGCTGCTTAACACCTGACACCTTCCCACACAACACCACCAGGGTCCCCTTAAACATTATTGAGTTTTAAAGGGATCATCGGATGCTTCATGCACTTTTACAAGTTGTTTGAACTGAAATGTGTGTTGCCAGGGTGTGTACACAACCACCCTATATCCCTATATTTAATCTCATTAAATCATTACCCTTTCTCAAATACTTTCTAAAGTAAACAGTCCCTCAGAGAGCAGCTCGGAAGAGAGCGGCCGGGTCAGCAGAGCTCATTAATACGTAAAGGGAAATGCTACAAAACGGCTTGCTCTGACATGAGCTGTTTTTGACAGGGTTAAAATGGTGCTGTTTTAACCAAACTGTGTTACAGACTTTTCATTAAGACCCTAAAGAATCATATCAACTTGTGGAAAATGGGCATCCGATGACCCCTTTAAATTACGATGGGTTTAATTAAAGAAATTTAGTTTGACTGGGGAGAGATAGTTCCCTGGAGGGACCTTTCATCCCGCTTCCTTAACTGGCCAGGTGGTGAGCGTGAGAAAGAATAAACACTATCTTTTGGCATGATGACCTGGAACAAAGCAGGAAAATTACCGCAGTGTATGCTACCAGTACAGATCCTAATGTTGCCTCCTATTTATTACAGCAAAAAAAATGTGTACAGAGAACAGAACTGAAAGAAAACAGAGGCTCTGGAAGTTTTCACACTGAGTTCTAAACCACAGACATTTCACACCTACTTCATCAATGTGGAGAGCAGTTCCTTTATGTTAGTATGAACCTTACAAAGGAAAGCAGTTGGAAACCACACCAGGCTCTTTATGAAGGTGAAGTGTGCAATTTTTGTGCCACAAGCAGCTCTAAATTTTTTGCTTCAAACATTTTCCCAAAAGCCTCTAACGTCCCTCCTGAAGGAAGCAAAAATTTTGTGTATTTTTCCAAATTTTCCTCTTATGCACAGTACTTGTATTCAGTGTTTGAAATAATACACTGTCTGGGGCAGGGGTTTGCCAGTTTGATTTAAATGAATAAAATGATTTTAATGCTAACTGTGTGCCGTGTGTAGATATTAATTTATCAAACAACCATGTTGGAATTTTGTCAATAGATATACATAAAGAGGAGCTGTCAGAGAAGAGATGCGATACCTGACTCTCTTGTTTATTTCCTGTATTCACAGTAAACTGGCTGTCAGGTCTCTGGAGCTGCATTCAATGAGCATGAGCAAAAAAGGTTTAGGATATGCTGGATTCGACATCACAGAACGGTTTGGATCGAGACAAGATCTCGGCCAAATATTAATGCAACTCATATTGGAAGTATGTGTATATATATATGTAATTTTTATGCAATGTTGCAAAGGAAAACACTGTTGTTCACTTTCAGGAGTTATAATGATGCTTTGTTTTCCCAGAACAAGTTTTAAACACAAATGTTGGTTATATCATATTCAGTTTCATATATTTAAATACAGTTTGAAATGATTTTACATTATTAATCATGCAACCCTAAATAGTATGCATTCTGCCTTGATTAGTAGTTGGGTTGTAGTTTTCAAAAATTCATACAAAAATGATTACGACTTGGCTGTTGACTGTGGGTGGTCATGTGTTCAAGTATTCAAATATCTGAACTCTGTCTAAAGTCAGCAAATTGTAAAAGTATCAAAGATATTTAATTAAAAATGTTAAACCATTTCGGCAGCATAGAATCTAACAATACTGAACACATTTCTACTGCCACAATGTTCATGCCCCCATTTCCTCTGCAATAACAGTGATGCTCAACCAAGAAGAAGATATATTAGACAGAGTACTGCTTCTGGAGTCTGTGACACAGAAAATACAGCATCTTTTGAACTTTTTGAATAAAAAAATGAGCTGTCGGAAAGGAAATGCAAAACATTATGTGATGAGTTAGAGAGCAATACATGAGTAAGACAGTGAGCAGGTGTTGGAGGGAGAGGCAGAAGGAGAAGGAAAAGTGCCAAAGAAGCTATGGAGGCTCTGATTAGTAATGCCTGGATCCACATGTCAGCTGACAAAGATATAACGTAAAATTTAGCAGAGATTCTGAGGCAAACAAAGTATGCCAGAGAAAACAACACTCCCACAGTCTCCATTATCTGACCTCATATTTCAGCCAGAATTTGTTTGAACTTACTCAGCCAGAGGCTGGAGATTACACTGCTTAACATTTAAGACCATATCCATTTGATTTGACACATAAGGAAGGAAGTTAGCCCAGAGGAAATGTCTGCTGGTCTGCACGTATCTTCCTTTATAAGCAGGATGCCAAGTGTTTTGTTTAATTGAGGCTCAAGCTGAAGCTCTTTTCACTTTCATCCTTTTAGCTATTAACTGCAGTTCACAAGACATTTGTATATTCCCTTAAAGGGAAAAAAAGTAAATTCTGTCATCATTTACTCATCCTCATGTCATTCCAAACCTGTATGACTTTCTTTCTTCCACTGAATACATAAAGAGAAATACTGGTCATTATTTTAGTCCCTATGGGGACAGAAGCTTTCAAACTTTAAAGTACCATAAAAGTACAAAGGACCATATGACTTATGCGCTAGTCAGTAGATAGCTTTCTGTGATGAAAAGACCAACATTTTTATTCACTGATAATCCTCCCATCCAGTGAGCTTGTAACTGATGAGACGATGACTGTCAGTGAGATCTGATTCGTGAATGAATCATTCAGTTTTGTGAACTAACCAAATTCATTGAAACAATTTGACTCCAAAGAAAAATTTGTTTGGTGCTCAAGAAACGTCTCAGGTTACGAATGTAACCATGGTTCCCTGAGAGGGAACGAGACACTGCGTCCTCTGAAGGGACACTATGGGGAACACCTCGTCGTGACCCGTGTCTGAAGCATACTTTGAAAAACGCCAACGTGTTGGCCGGCGACAGCCTCTGACGTCACTACCAGCGCGACTATAAATACGCGCCCGTAGGACCCGTCACTATCTTCTTCGTGAAGCTTGCGTCCGAAGCATGGCAGGGAGCTAGAGGACGCAGTGTCTCGTTCCCTCTCAGGGAACCATGGTTACATTCGTAACCTGAGACGTTCCCTTTCAAGGGAACTTCGAACTGCATCCTCTGAGGGGACACTATGGGGACACTATGGCCATGCTGAGGGGAGTGCAGACAAGGATCATGGCAAACACTAAGTACCAACTCTACCGCTTTTCTCTTCACCGGGAGTCGCCCCTGGGACGGTCTGACGGCTGCCTTATGACATTATCCCTTACGGCCAAAGGCCTAAGCTACATACCCAACTTATCCTGTAGGGCCCTGGCCCGGGGTAGAGCTAAAGGCTTGGAATCACAGAGATTCCTTTAAAGGGATACGGCTAAGAGCCTGGCACTTTCCTCTACCAAGTCTTTGCCTGTCACACAGGGGCTACTGCTAGCTTTCGCAAAACCTGCCGAAAGGGCTGTCCCCACAGCACTCTAGTAGTGGCGCCCTGTTCTAGATAGGTATCCGAGGATACCTAGGTGGAGGGGTGCCCAAGATGAACGGGGCTTAAACCAACTCAAGAAAGGGGAAGAAGCAGCAGCGCAAAGCCCTTACCATCTAGGGATTTTAGAAAGAACGCAGAGACTAGCGTGCGAACTTACCACAATGTGGATTTCAGAAAGTGTGCAAAGACTCCCGTGCACACTTACCATAACATGGATTTACAAATACTGTTCTAAGGAGGGGTTCTCGTGGAACTCTGTCAGAGCAGCTCGTAGAAGAATGGCCCGGGAGCAGAGCAATTGGAGGCCTCAGCCCCTGCCTCAGCAGGATGCCTGCTCTCACAGAGCGTCTCAAACAGTATGTGGTACTGGAGCGCTCTGAAGAACCGGGAATCAGTCTCCCAAGAGAGGAAGACTCCGAGCTCCGAGCAGCATGCTCATAGGTGACCCTTTCAGAAAAGGGGAGCGCTGCTGAACAACCCGAGAATTGCCCACACAGCCCCCCCAAGTTGAGGGGGCTTGGGGTGTACAATAAGTACACACCGGTTGGATGAAGCCCAAGGAACACCGGGGCGAATCATCCCAAGAAAGGGAACGAAGCGGAGCGCGTAACCCTTACCATACAGGATTTTAGAAAGTGCGCAGAGTCTTGCGTGCACACTTACCACTTTACGTGGATTTCAGAAAGTGCGCAGAGACTTGCGTGCACACTTACCACTTTACGTGGATTTCAGACAGTGCGCAAAGCATTAACGTGCACACTGACCACCATGTGGATTTGAGAAAGTACACAGGCAAGCGTGTGTACTGAAAGGTTACCTGACAACCACAGTATGTGGGAGCTCACATTCAGAGAGGCCTGTGAAGCCTGCTACCTGATAACCACAATATGTGGGAGTTCACCTACAGAGAGGCCTAGAGAGGCCTACTATCTGTTACCAGATAACCACCTCAGTGGAAACTGAAAGCAATATGGAACTCGACTCCAGGGAGGCCTGGTGAGGCCTACTACCTGACAACCACAAATCGCGGGAGCTCGTTTTTTAAGGAAGCGCACAGTATGTGGGAGCTAAATCTCCAGGGAGGCCTGGTGAGGCCTACTACCTGGCAACCACAGTATGTGGGAGCTTTTCTTCAGAGAGACCTGATGAAGCCTACTATCTGAAAACCACAATGTGCTATTTAGTGGAACGCACAATATGTGGGAGCTAAATCTCCAGGGAGGCCTGGTGAGGCCTACTACCTGGCAACCACAGTATGTGGGAGCTCATCTTCAGAGAGACCTGATGAAGCCTACTATCTGAAAACCACAATGTGCTATTCCGTAGAAACGCATAGTATGTGGGAGCTAAATCTCCAGGGAGTTATTTGAGAGACCGTCCACCTAACCTCGATCAGGTGGAAAGCTGGTGGATACAGGGGAATTAGGCAGGGGAGGACAAAAAACAGAGGTTAAAAACAGAGGTTAAAAACATCCGGAGCTACTAGGTCATCCTACCGCTCTGACCCGGGCGAGGACGCTGCCTCATCCGAATCACGTCCCTCAGACCCTGCTTACCGCTCCGTGACCCGCGGTTCCTCTTGCCCCTGCCCTTAGGCGGGGGAGGAGCGCGAGCCGCAACACTAGCCTTCTGCGCCCCTCTACGACCCTCAGATCGAGATGGGCCAGGACCCCTGAGTTGCTCGGGCTCGGACCTGGACCTTCGTGGAATGAAGGATTTAAAGGCCGCTGAGCGCGCCCTTGCCTCCCTGAACTTCCTCGACGGAGGTACCAAAAAGCTCAGAAGGCGAGACCGGAGCATCGAGAAGAAACCCCATTTCTTCCTTCCCGATGTCAGCCAGGTTCACCCACAGATGTCTCTCCGTCACCACCATGGCCGCCATAGACCTGCCCATGGCGGAGGCAGCCTGCTTGGTAGCTCGGAGAGAGAGGTCTGTGGTGCGGCGCAGCTCGGCTACCTGGTCAGGTGAAAGGCCCTCACCTGTATCCAGGTCCTTCAGCAGGTCAGCCTGGTAGGCCTGGAGCACCGCCATCGTGTGCAGTGAAGCCACAGCCTGACCAGCTGCCGCGTATGACCTGCCATTTAAGCGGGATGTATCTTGGAGGGGCTCAGATGGTAAAGCGGGAGATTTAAGAGAGGACGTTTGCCCCACAGAGAGATAGCAAACCAGCGTCTCTTCTACAGGGGGCATCCTCTCATAGCCGTTCTCATGCAAGCCCTCGATATTAGCATAGCTCGTATGCTGAAACCGGTGGATCCGAGAGGAAAACGGCCTCTTCCATTCCTTTTCGACTTCTGCATGTAAGTCAGGCAAGAATGGAAGGCTCACCTGGGCTGGAGGGCTATGGTCAGACAAGTACCGCTCAGCGAGGCGACCTCGTGGCGCCACCTTACTGGCACGCTTCCATGGCAAATCTAATTTTGCCGTGGCGCGATCCATAACCTCTAACAGCTCCTCATACGCGGGACAGGAGGATTGAGAAGGCTCAGCCTCAGCTTCTTCACCACTCTCAGACATCTCCTGCTCTTCCTGGGTAGAACCCAGCAGAGCACTAACTTCAGTGTCAGAAGTTCGCTCTCGTTCGCCGCCGGAGAGTGTGAAAGGGAAGGTCCCTCTCTACACTCCTCAGCGAGATCCATTTGTGATCCCCACGAGCTCATTGTCCTCCGTGCCTCGGCAACGGCGGGACCTGAGCCGCGGGATCCAGATGGCTGTCCCTCTTTCCTCGAAAAGAGAGACAAACGAGAGTGGAGCTTTCTCAGAGAGAAACGCTCGCAGTGCACGCAGACCGCCACCTCAAGGACATCGCGGGCGTGCTCTTCGCCCAAACAAGAGACGCAAATAGTGTGTGTGTCATCGGGTGTCAGATAACGCTGACACGGATGCACACACTGTCTAAACGCCTTGCTAGTGGAAGCCATGATGAAAACAGTAATAGATCGCTCTTACTGTTTTGGTCGTTTCTCAGATGCACGCTTCAAACAAAACAGTCAACTGAAGACGAAGAAGATAGTGACGGGTCCTACGGGCGCGTATTTATAGTCGCGCTGGTAGTGACGTCAGAGGCTGTCGCCGGCCAACACCTTGGCGTTTTTCAAAGTAAGCTTCAGACACGGGTCATGACGAGGTGTTCCCCATAGTGTCCCCTCAGAGGACGCAGTTCGAAGTTCCCTTGAAAGGGAACAGTTCTTATTATTGTCAATGTTATAATGAAAACAGTTATAATATTTTTTTATGGAAACTTTTTTTTTCAGGATTCTTTGATGAAAACAAAGTTTAACAGAATAGCATTTATCTGAAGTAGACATTTTTTTAGCAATCTTATACATTCGTGTTGAATAAATAACTTTCAACATTGATTTCTTTCAATAAATAAATAAAATAATTTTGAACAGAGAAAGTGTATGATCTAACTGAACTGTGATAAGTCCTGTACGTTTTGAATATATTTAACAATTTAAAGAGGCCTGACAATGGCAAAGCCACTCTGATTCAGAGTTTCTACACAAAACCATGCTTACCTAAAACCTTCAGCTTTAGAGTTTTTTAGACTTGCAAGTACTGGTATTTCCTTGAGGAAATACAAATCTGTTTTTTCCTGGGGGGCTGCTATAAAAACCTTTCACTGTTCTAGGATATGGTCCTTATCTTGCAAATCTCTGTATCAGTTTCATACTGAAAATAAATGAACACGATGGGCTCCACTTAAAACACTATCCATTCAAGTGATATCTTTTCCTGCACATTTAATCTGCGTCATACACATATTTCCTTCTATTTGCATGGAAGCTAGTTAAGAGGAAACAATGAAACACATATCAGTCAAGCTAATCTTTCTATTTAGAGCAGTGTGAAAAGACATACAAGATAAAAATAAGTCTTTCTACCTTCTTAAAGTGACAACTCAGTGTAGAGGGGCTGATGGCGCATATTTCAGTAATAAGCAGCGAGTTTCACTGAAGAGAAGCATCATAGAGAGCATCCATCTGTGTGTCACAGACATGTCCTGCTGAAGAACTGGGGCTGAGCTGTTTGTGTCAGTCATCTCATCACCAGGTGATGATAAAAGTCTTAGCTCACCTTATGACATGTATGTAAGACCACAGCCAAAGCATCCCAACAATGGTTTCAGCCAAACCACCTAATACATGACACAGTCATTGTCAATGCATCTCTGGCCTTTAGTTACAGTTGTGTCAGGCTGCATGTATCTCTGACCCCTGCCTTGGCTCATCAGACAGACACGATCCAGATGCCAGCTGGCCCTCAGAGCACATATGCTCCGATCAGCAGACAATAATCATCCCAGCGCAACACTTCAGCACATACCGAGATACTGTGTTCACATATATGCTCCTCATTGTTCTCCAAATAGATGCACAATATGTTGCATCAAAACTTTTGGCATGAATGACAAAGCTAATGTATAATCTAATAATACTTCTCACGTACAGAACAGTTCAAAAATTTGGGGTCAATCAGGTATTTTTTTAAAGAAATTAATATTTCTATTCAGTAAGGATGACATTAAGATGATCGAAACAATTAAGTAACAATTATTTTAAAACAAATCAGTTTTTTTTAAACATTTAAAAACAGTTAAAACACAGTTTAAAATAATGAGCTTGCATGTCTTTGTTTTGTTAAGATTTTCTTTATTATCATTTCAGCATCCCATCTACTAGTAAAGTGAGTGTTACATTTGTTAAATGATTAAATTCGTGCAGATTATTCAGCCCAAAAGTTTTATTAGTAAACTGTCACGTTCATTCTAATGTGCCGATTTACTGCTTGGGAAATGTTTCATTATTAGCACAGTTGCAAATGGTGGCGCTGCTTAATGGAGTGTGGAAAGGCAATACAGTGTCTTTTTTCAATAGCTGTCTGGCAAAGTCTTTAGGATACTTGCTTTTATTATCAGTCTCATGGTTCTGTTGAAAGAATGGTTGTCTTGAAAGAAGAAAGGAAACTGGATATAAGCAAGTCCAGATTCACAACAAAATAATAAGTATATAAGATCACACATGTGATCAGAGACCCTGGGCATCTTTCTTCTGGTAGAAAGGTCTCTTTATGTCCTATGTCCTAAGTTATTATAACTGTGACCTTAATTGCCTGCCGCTTGTAAACTCTTAGTGTCTTAAGGATTGTTCCACAGGTGCATGTGCAATAACTGTTTATGGTTCATTGAACAAGCAATTGAGAATCAGAATCAGAATCAGAATCAGAATCAGAATCAGAATGAGCTTTATTGCCAGGTATGTTCACACATACGAGGAATTTGTTTTCGTGACAGAGCTCCGCAGTGCAACATAACAGCGACAGAACAAAAAACACAATAAGGAATAAAAAATACAAAAAAATACAAATAGGTGGGTAAGGATTGACAATATACAAATTGACAATGTATGGCAGGTATATTAAAAAGAGCATTTATGTATGTACATGTATATTATGTGGAAAAATTGTAACTGTACGCTAAGTATGTGTGTTTGGATAAATAAGTGTATGTGTATATAAATATAAATATAAGTAGTATAGTGTGTTCCATGTATGTACATGTATATTATGTGCAAAAGATTTACGTGTACGCTAAGTATGTGTGTTGGATAAAAAGTGTAGTGTATATAAATATAAATAGTGTAGTGTGTCCCACAGTTATTATCAGCTGTTCATAAGATGGATTGCCTGAGGGAAGAAACTGTTCCTGTGTCTGGTCGTTCTGGTGCTCAGTGCTCTGTAGCGTCGACCAGATGGCAACAGTTCAAAGAGGGAGTGTGCTGGATGTGAGGGGTCCAGAGTGATTTTAACAGCCCTTTTGCTCACTCTGGATAAGTACAGTTCTTGAATAGAGAAGTGCCAAGGACACCTGTGAGTAAGATATTCAGCTGAATATCTTAATACACAGACTGCTAGTATGCACAGATGAATGCATGCTTGGTGAAGAAAAATGTCAACACTAAAATAAATACTCTTAAAAAACAAGCATTTCACTGATTCCTAACTGAGCCAAAAACATTATGCTGATTCAGTATAAAGAAGACAGTAGTGCAAATCACAATCTTGTGTAAGATCTTGGAGGTGCAGCTTCTGGCTGATTGCCACAGCACCATAAAAGTGAGCCATGGGCATATTCCACCTGGGAATGTTTATAGCATTCTTGAATTACTTAAACATATTGATTTACACACTGGCAGCCAACAGTGTGCCCCCTTTCTATTTCTGCCTCCATTACACATCAGAGCAGCAATGTGTGAGCATCACAGTGCTTCCAGACCTGTGACCTGCTGGGAGACTTACCTAACCGTACAAGCAGGCAACCCTAGTGCATATACACACTTAAACACAAACATTAGTTGTAAGTTACCAGGTCAAGCAACGGAGGGCCTCCCACCTTTTTCATGGTCACATTGTCAGCACAGACAATTAAAGCAGTCGTTTATGTTTTTGCAGCTTATTTAACTGTAATAAATCCTTGGCCTGAGGGTGAGTATATTTTCAGGTAATTTAAATTTTTGGGTGAACTGTTCCTTTAAAATGTTTGCATTGTTTGTTAGAGTAAAAATACTGGTAAAAAAGCCTTGGAACAACTTGAGGGTGAGTAAATGATGCCAGAATGTTGACCGATCCCTTTAATAAACATTAATATAAATAATACTCAAACCAACTCAATAACTATTACCCAACTATTTTTTTTTTCTCAAGTGGCTTATACTTAAAATATTACCCTCATATTACACTATATAACCATAGTCAGTATTCTTGTAAACAATTTTGCAATCATTTATATACAGAAGCACAAATATGCAACAATAAAATCTTTATTTTAAAATGTCATTTGAATTACACACAAAATATAGTAAAATTATTTGTGAGTGAATCATTTTTTCTTGTTGCTTTTCAGCAGTAGATCAAGGGGATTCAGTTGGGACACAGATTGTACCTTTCCTATCAATAATTCCTGCATTATTTGTTTAACATTACAAAACTACATCATTTTCTATGAAGGAAGTCTTTTAAAACAGAAAAATTCATATTCACAAGAATTGTGCTGAAATCATGAAATGACACCCAGAAATGAGTAACATCCCAAGCACATACTCACTGCTTGGCAAGAAAGTCAGTGTTCAGAAGCCCAAAGCTGACTTAATGGAACAAAATGTTTCTTTAATGCCACAAATTTGTTGAAGCTATAGTGTAGTAATGCTTATAAAATGTGCTGTTTTTAGATATAAATTTGTGAATCACTTTTGATCCACATTTTGAATGTAGACAGCACATCAGCCATGCTACAACATTCATTCAGTGGTGTGAACACGTGAAATACAGCTTAACCCCACGGAACCGAGTTAAACAGGATCCAGGGCACATAACAGACTTGGGCGCTAATTAGCATTTTAATGAGGTTTAAAATGGATAGAAGGCTGCTGAAATACCAGAAAATTAGCCACATTTGCAGCATGACAGTGCAGAGTTTCCGTTTCAGGTTCAGTTAAAAAGCACAAAATATGCCCTTGTTTGTTTCCAGTTTGCCAATATGTAAATAGCAAGGGAGTAATGAGAAGCATGAAAAGCCATTATCATGTTTGAAGGGCATCCGGTCTGACCCATAATAGGTTGTTTGGTGTGACCAAGCACTCGTCCAGCGTGACAGCCGGCAGCCAGCATGGAGAAGGTGACACTTGTGGCTTTCACACTCTGTTGAGCTCATTACACAAACATGGTTCACAGCGGCCTTGTATTTTCTCTTTACGACAGCTTCATCTTGTTCAGTTAAGCCATAAATAAAATAAGAGTGACATAATGTTGGGTGGTAATCTAGATTTTTACATTGTATTAAATAAATGTTAGTGGTGTCTGTGCTAAAGCTGTTGCAAGGATGCTCGTATGTTCTGAAGTATTTTAGCACATTGTGTTCATGGTTTCAAGGGCGGTTGGTTATCTAGCTTAACCCTTTAACTCACCCACCAAGAAAAAGGCATTTCCATTTTTTTTTGCATTTCTTGTCTGCTTATGTTGCTAGTTACCACACTCAATGAATAATTTTTTTCAACACATCCCTTAATTTTTTTTTATATTGGCCTCTACCAAATGGTTGATAAGTCACTTAATAGTAAAAATACCGGAAATCATACATACTATAAAAATCTGAAAATATTAACTATAATACTAATTTATAAAAAATAAATCAAAATAAAATAGTTTTGTATATTGAATGTTCTTTATTTATTGAATTACGCTATAAAATATTTCAGGTTTTCATTTTAACACATTATACATTTTCTTGTTTTTTTAACAATAAACAGAAATAAATAACAGAAATAACTAAAAGTAACAAAACCAAAGTCATTACATTCTTTCAGCATTCAGAAAATAAAAGAATACAAAATTAAAATAGCAAAAGATAATAATATAATGACATTTTAAGCTTTTATGATTCAAGAAACACGTTGTCAAGTGTGGTAGTGCAACAGGATTTTATTTATTTCTTTTTTGTAGATAACATTTCTTTGTAAACCAGAAATGCTGTGCAGTGTAAGTCTTGAGCCAGGAGTATGCTCTGGCTCTTCCAAGGAAACTGTTTTTAAAGTGTGTTTGCCTTTTCTTCTCTTCTAACATGTAATCTTAGTAGAGGATGTGCTTGTTTAGGGAGAATCATCTTCATCCAGGGACTCAAAAGAACAGTCACCAGCTACTTCTTTTCAGACGTGGTGATAATCCAGATCCTCTCCATGAAGTACCCCCAGCACTAAACGTTTTATATGTCTCCCTATATCTGACACACACCCACTTCAGGTCTTGCAGTCTCCACGAATGAGATGATGAGTTGAATCAGGTGTGATAGATGAGGGAGACATTAAAAATGTGCAGGGCTGGGGGTACTCCAGAACAGATTTGAGAACTTTATTGGGTCATCAATATAGCTGAGATCAGCATCAGAGTCCTTGGGGGTTTTCTGGTACGTGGACCTGAAGTTCTTGTACCATAGACACTGTTGACATCCATCTAGTAATTGTAAAAAAAAAACCCAACAACAAACAAATAAATAACAATCTCTTACATTTTTAGTAATGTTAGTACATCAGCATTTGTCATTTAATTAGTTATTGTCTCTGATAATTATGATTTCCACACATTAATTTTATGAATTCATTATATTTATAAGAAATGTATAGATTAATGAAATATAAATAAATAAATGTATAATGTTACAAAATATTTCTATTTCTGATAAGTGCTATTCTTTTGAACTTTCTATTCAAAGAAGGTTTTCCACAAAAATATTGAGCAGCATTTATTTTTTTTTAAACTGATAAAAATAAGAAATGTTTCTTGAGCAGCAAATCGTCATATCAGTATGATTTCTGAAAGATGATGTGACGATGAAGACTGGATGAATGAAAGCTTTCCCATCACAGGAATAAAAAAAATTAAACATTTAAAGTTATGTTTAAATTGAAAAGTTATTGTAAATTGTAATAATATTTTATAATATTACTGTTTTTACAATCAAACAAATACTATATTTGCGATATCATTAACAAAATTTTTAAAAAAAATTAACATTTGTAGTCTAACGTTTCTCAGTCAATATAATTTGACACTTTGGCACCACCTGCTGGATGTAAGATGCCTGTACAGACTCAGGATGGGGAGTTTTTGCTGGAAAGAGTGTGACATCTGGTTTCTATGTGTTTTAGGTGTTGGTGAGGAAGATAATTGATGGCACTGAGCTCAGAGGAAGAGGACAAGGCGTCCCACTCAGCAGGGAGAGAAACACTGCCATGTTCATGAAGCCTGAGACCATATGTGGCATCTACCTCTGCATGAGCGTCTCCAGCCAAAGTGAGGCTCCAAAAATCACTGTAATTGACCACACGCACATAGGAATAGTGCTTCACAGGAGATGGAGGCAGAAGGCTGTAACCACAGATCCCTCACTGCTAGTTACGAAAGAAAGGAGTGTTTGGATTTGCTGTTTCTCATTATCGCCCATTCACACATTACATAAACTTAGAGAACAACAAAGGAGATGTTTAGCAGAATGTCAAAGCAGCCATTATCCGTATAATTAGTGAATGGTGACCAAGGATTGTCAAGGAAAAAAATAAAAAACATGACAAAAAGACCTTTAGAATTAACATGGGTTATTTGTATTCACTGCAAGTCTTTTAAAGCCATGACAGCAAAAAGCTGAAGTTTAAAGTTGTTATTCACCAATAATATTCTCATCTTTTCTCACAGAGCCATCCAGAAGAATATAACACACACATCTATTACTGTCCTCGTTTTGTAAATTTTGGAGCTCGAAAGCTCCTTGTGACTAATCATTTTCACTGTACCGAGAACAAAAATAGCAGCAAAATTACTGGAACAAAGTCACACGGGGTGGAACGACATAAGAGTGAGTAAATAATGAGAAATGTAAAGTTTGAGTGAACTAACCCTTTGAGTTCTGAACATGTCTGTGTTTGTAACAGCATGTTTTCTTTATTACATAGTCTTGTTATTTGTGGTGCTAAATGATTTTACAGATGCTTGGAAAATCATTTGCACTTCAAGGCAATTACAACTCCCTTTTTATTTAACCAACTTTTGGTGCTTTTGGCAGTGTGGACAGGTGCCAAATCCTGCTGGAAAATGAAATCAGCATCTTCAAAAAGCTGGTCAGCAGAAGGAAGCATAAAGTGCTCACATTTCTTGGTAAACGGGTGTAGTGTTTTGGTTTTCAAAAAACGCAATGGACCAACACCAGCAGAAGACATTGCACCGCAAATCATCACAGACTGTGAAAACTTAACACTGGACTTCAAGAAACTTGGGCTATGAGCTTCTCCACCCTTCCTCCAAACCTTAGGACATTGGTTTCCAAATGAAATACAAAACTTGCTCTCATCTGAAAAGAGGACTTTGACCACTGGGCAACAATCCAGTTCTTCTTCTCCTTAGCCCAGGTAAGACGCCTCTGACATTGTCTGTGGTTCAGGACTGGCTTAACAAGAGGAATATGACAACTGTAACCAAATACCTTGACACGTCTGTGTGTGGTGGCTCTTGATGCCTTGACCCCAGCCTCAGTCCATTCCTTGTGAAGTTCACTCAAATTCTTCTCAAATTCGATTTTGCTTAACAATCCTCACGGTTGGTTGTGCATCTTTTTCTTCCACACTTTCTCTTTCCACTCAACCTTCTGTTAACATGCTTGGATACAGCACTCTGTGAACAGCCAGCTTCTTTGGCAATGAATGTTTGTGGCTTACCCTCCTTGTGAAGGGTGTCAATGATTGTCTTCTGGACAACTGTCAGATCAGCAGTCTTCCCCATGATTTTGTAGCCTTGAGAACCAAACTAAGAGACCATTTTGAAGCCTCAGGAAAACTTTGCAGGTGTTTTGAGTTGATTAGCTGATTGGCATGTCACCATATTCTAATTTGTTCATATCGTGATTTGGTGAGTTTTTGTTAAATGTGAGCCAAAATCATCACAATTAAAAGACTTAAACTACTTCAGTCTGTGTGCATTGAATTTATTTAATACACAAGTTTCACAATTTGAGTTGAATAACTTAAATAAAATAACTTTTTCCACGATATTCTAATTTACTAAGATGAACATGTAATAGAAAGACAATTACAACTCTCAGTTTGTGTTCTATATTAAAAATCTTTTGAGTAATGTAAAGGTCATGCTTTTCTGTGATTGTATTTTTGTTATTGTCTTTTTTTATTTATTTTTATCCTTTGTTATCCTGACTTTATAATGTCTGTTTTATTGTTTTATACCTGTCATTTATATCATAATAAAAAAAATTCAGTTTGGGACAGCCTTCTCAGCCAGTCGAGCTGAATAGGGCATTCAGTAGTGTTCTTCAGTTGCGCATGCTTTACAAATAATGAAGCTAGAATCAAAGTGCACAAGTAGATACAGCTAGTAGTTCCAAGTAACAGTTTCACCACCTAAAGTAATAAATAATTGTGGTAGGACTAGTGAAGCTCATCCTGCTTGCATTTGGTCCTATCATTGAATATCTAAATTTGTGGGTGAGGTACCATGTGTCACGAGTCATGCCCCCCTGCTTCCTGCGTTACATTTAGTCATCCTCCAGAATGGCATGTAGCCAGCCAAGCAACATATCAACCTTAAAACTCTACTATAACATAACATAACATAAATACTGATAAGTATTAACATAAGTAGTAAATTAATTGTGATAAAAAAATGGAGCTGCTGAAGTGCCTTTTTTATGAGTGAATCTGTAAAAATAGCCTATTAAAGGAAAACGTCACATTTTTTATTTTTTATTGAACAAACAAAAACAACAACAACACCTCAATTACAGATCAAATCAGATTAGAACAACCAAACTTAATATAGATTTGATATAAAAAAATTTATATACAAAGATATTGCAAAATAACCAAAAAACTAAACATTAAGCCATGGGAAATATATACATTACAATAAATACAACTTGAGAAGAAAGGAAGAATGGAAAAAAAGAAAAGGAAAAAAAAGCTAAATCCCACCCTCCCGTCAGCTATCCAATAGCACAGCATAAAGAAGCATAAATATACTTTATGCACAAAGTATAAGATTTTAAGGTTTGACATTGCTGGAAGAGGATATAGTATCCAAATAACACTTCAGGTCTTTACAAATAATAAGAAATAGAGGTTTAACAGACAAAAATGTACATGTATAAACAATTTAGCTAGGAAAATAGATTAATAAAAAATACTTGTCTTTTACATTATTGAGAGAGTTATAAAAAAACAAATAAGACATCCTTAAACACCAAAGAAAATTGTCAAAGATACAGACATGTACAAATCTACAGAATTTCTTCCAAAAGGTAACAACATGGACAAAATTCCAAAAAAGATGACATACTGTACAGACTCATTTTCCACTCCACAAAAGAAGCAGAGGGGATCCATCTCAGGAAACTTTTTTTAAGATAAAGTTTGACAGGGTAAAATCTGTGTAGTAACTTAAAGGATATCTCTTTAACCTTATTGGTAATCAAATATTTGTTATGCAAGTACCACACTTTCTTCCAAGGAATACCTTCAAAATAATTTATCCAATGAGATATAACAGAAGGGATAGTAATTTTGTCTTTCTAAAAGAGCAGTAAATGTTCCCATTTCTGAGAGAGGGACTGGACAAAAAGCTAAAAGTTCCTATTGCTGTTTCACAGGGGTGTGTCCAAGAAATACGAGAAGGTAAAGAATCGGAGATTTTTAACAGTGCCATCACTCGACTGGGGATGGAATGGAAAGGGAATGGAATGGATGGCATCCATCACTATGGCAAAGTCACGAGGGGTGACAGGTATACCATATTTAGTTAAGAATTCTGAATAAGAAAGCAAGAGAATTTAGAAGTTGAGAAACCAAAAGAATGTTATTATTAAAACAATCAGAAAAAAAAGTTTTTATGTATTTTTTAAAGTATTTAAAGTATTTTTTGTACTGAATATCTTGGTTATTCCAAATATAGACATACAATATAAGTATAGTTTATTTTTTATTTTTATAAAAACATACAAGAATCCCAAAAAAGCTTAATAAGGATGCTATTCAGACATTTTTAGTTAATCAACATCTTCAGACACCAATGTTAGGGTGTGTTACTGTGATTGTCAGCTGGATCTTAAAATGAAGTGAAATAACACTAATCTGTATGATTTTGCATCAAAATTTGATCTGACTGATCTGTCTGCGGACAGTGAAGCTCAGAAGATAGACCCAGCTTAGAGAGTCATAACCAAAGCAGACATATTGCTCTAACAGAGTTCCTTCATGGGGACTTCATGCGCTAAGAGTTCTTTATGTGCTTTGGGCTCCTTCACATCATAATGGCCCGTCCTGGTTTTTTTTTTGTAGAAGATCAAGTAGATGTAGATGAAGATGATGACTGAGATGGCCACCACTACAGCAGCAATAATGCCTAATATTCTGGGTATGTAATTCTCTGTCAAAAATAAAAACAAATATATGAGTAAATCAGCTATTTAGTGAATGAAATCCAAGATTGATCTCAATCCTGCATCATGCCTTCAACATATTAAAAGTAAAGCAACAAATAAAAAAAAGGTCTAGAAAAATCCATGCAAGAAAACAATGAAAACGCAAGCCAAAACACTTAAATATAATAAGCCATAATGTGATCACAGTGACATTTACACTGCAAGATGAACATTACAAGACCAACAAACCAAACAGCTTCTAACAAAAGTCCAAATACTCTGTGAAAGGCCAAAGCACTAACCACAAAAGAAGCCATGAATCTATCCTGATATCATACTATTAAATAGTTTTTTCATGATAATTTGCATATTTAATATAACCAAAATAAACACTTTGTTTAACATCAGACCAGCAAATATATATATATATAATGCAATGCTAAACAGTCACAATTATATATAATTATCTTTTAATCTACAGTATATCAGCAACTACTACCAGACTGTGGCTGTGGTTAAACAGCTAAATGCAGTCTGTTAATGACAGCAAACACAGTGTGTTTATCTTGTTTGACGTTATTCTATCGCTATTTAAAACATGTTAGGCGACTCAAAGTAGTGCGAAACAATTTAATTTCTAATTGTAAAATTACAATTATGGATGCCACAATTACGTAATCGTTCAAGGCGGCAATTAATTATTAAAAGTCTACTTATGTTATTCTGCATGCTTAAAATGCATTTTCTTTCTTTCTACATTATCTTAAGGATTTGTCCCATTATTTTAATTTTCGTTTTAGTATAACATTATAATACCATTCATGTTTAAAAAAATATATAATTTAAAGAAGAAACTATCATGCTTTCAACATATTAAAAGTGAAGCAACTAATTTGAATAAGTCTAGAAAAATCCAAGCAAGAAGATAATGAAAACGCAAGCCAAAACACTTAAATATAATAAGCCATAATGTGATCACAGTGACATTAACACTGCAAGATGAACATTATAAGACCAACAAACCAAACAGCTTCTAACAAAAGTGCAAATACTCTGTGAAAGGCCAAAGCACTAACCACAAAAGAAGCCGTGAATCTATCCTAACAACCTACTATTATATTGTCTTTTCATAATCATTTTCATATTTAAAGGCACAATATGTAAGATTTTTTTTTATCAAAATATCCAGAAACCACTAGAACAGTGTGATATATTTTGCTGACCTGTCATTACATTATCCAAAAAGTTTTGAAGAATGATCAAATCCATAGAAATAAGCAAATTTACCTAGTGACACGGACCGTGTCCATAGTTTCATTGTGTCGCCTGCCAATGACGTCATAACCCCTCGATTTCCAGTTTTGTTTTGTAGAAAACACATGGAAACACCAAAGATGCTTTAACATGTTAATATGTAATGTGTGTTTTATTAGACAGGTGATGACCACAAAGAGTAGCATTATAACATAACTTTCAAATGCATCTAGTTTGATAAAACAGCACTGCTTTTTCCCCCCTACATATTCACGACCGGAAGGAGTGGAAGCAGCCTACTGTGGAATAATAAAAGCAGAATAAAAATAATTTCTGCCCGAGTCACATCGGATTACATTGACTGTGGGAATGAAGACCACAACTCCCATGATTCCACACTCATCAAACTACGCCTTTGTTTCTTTGTTTGTTTTGAATATGTGCCTTCTACCGGCGAAAACTTACATATTGTGCCTTTAATATAACCAAAATAAAAAATGTGTTTAATATCAGACCAGCAAATACAAAAAATAAAATTCTGAAAGAGCCACAATTCCTTTCTATAGTATTACTGTCAGTTTGAATTAAGCAAACTGAATTATTGTTACTGTTGCAAATTTCAAAATAAGAAAAATGACACACAAATGCATAGTAACCTTGTATGAACACTTTCACTTGTCTGGTCATCCTGCCAGCAGAATTCTCTGCAACGCAGGACACATACTCAGGTGTTGACTCTGATATAGTAAGAGTTTCATTATAAACTATATCATTTGTGCCGAGGATCCAGATGATTGTTGGTTTTGGGTTTCCCTCGGCTTCACAAACAAGCTCCTCTGAATATCCTCGAAACACAGGCACTATGGAGGGCAGTTTGGTCTCATTGATGATCGGTTTAGCTACAGGATGGAGCCAAAAACACACAGGTTCAGAGCTTTTGCATCTGCACTCTGCATCTTAAATTTCTTATGTTAATCAATATTCATTTTAAACTTGTATTTTTCAACAAAAGTACCCAAATGTGGATATTTGACTAGAAAAAGTGACATGCTGCATCTGATCCCTATTACTACAAAACTTGTGTCACTGTGTCAAAGGTAAGGGCTACACAATTAACTGAATTCGAATTGAAATCGTGACTTGACAGAAGCTGTCAATATTCATCCGATGGCCAGAGGGCGCTCTCATGCTGAAAACCCAAATATGCATCAAAGAAGAAACCCAGAGCTGAATAAACAGATTTAACTGCTTTCACTGATTCAATGCTAATAAACTAATAAACACACGACTACAACAATATATGGTTTATCTGAGATCTTATTATTTTATATTAAAATAAAGTATATTTATAATGAAGTGCCATTATCAACAATTAGAATACTATGAAATACAATATGTTGCGTGTCTTATTGTGTAAGAAGTCACATTATCTCTCAGAAGGATTTATTTCAAACAGTCGACTGACATTATGAAATGAATTTGCAGTAAAAACATGTTATTAAATGTGGTATTTTCAGTGATCTCAGATGCAACAGCATTTACTACACAGAGCCATAGTTCACTGAGAAGCTACGCAAACATCTGAAAATATCGCTAATGATTTCTTCGATTTCATTATCGTGCAATAAAATCAGCTGTGATGTTTTCCTTTTTTTTTGCGTAAGTTGTCAGTGAACCACGTATTTGTGTAGTAAATGCTGCTCCATCTGAAAGCAGGTGATGATGATTTACTGCTGATTAGAGATCAGCTTTACTAACAAAATGTTTATGACAATCGCAATCGATTAATCATGCAGCCCTAATGGTAAGTGCTACAACTACTAAAAGTCTGCTTGATTTGGACGTTAACATGTTTTTAAAAGATTAATTATAGGAGCTGATGGACCTTACTTACAATATACAGTAATGTAGAGAGAGTCTGATGTTTCTTTTGGAGGAGGTTGAGGTCCTTCTGCTCCCAGATCCAGCTCTGCATCACATCTGTATTGAGCTCCATCATCAGCTCTGACTGGACGGATCAGGAGTGTGGTGTTTACATTCACTGGAGTCCTGCTATCCTCAGTGAAGGTGGTTTGATTCAGCAGAGTCTGTCCTTTATACCATTTGACAGTGAGATACTGAACAGGAGCCACATCGTGAACATCACACTGAAGCTCATACTGCTGTCCCTCTATCATTGGTCCTGTGTGTTTCACAATGCTGATGGACACACTGTCTGGAGTCTCTGTGGAGGAAGATTTACAAACTCTGAAATCTGCAGTGATTAGTGTACATTTATTAGATATTTCTGAGAATGAAAAGACGAAAAAATTAAATAACAGAGAAACTGACTGTAAATAGTGACTGGGAGCTCTATTATACACTGTCTCTCATAGTTTATGAAGCAGAATGGGTGTATGTCCCATTCTGTCAGGTGTGACACTCTCCATGTGATCAGACTGTCTCTGGTTTTGGGCACTGCTCCTTCACTGGCTTCCCATCCAATCCCTTTATGTGTGACTTGAGTGCTACAGTTAACTGCTACAGAACCTTTGTATCTCACAACAACACGCTGGTGGCTGAGCTGAACAGGACATTCAGCTTGTGCACCTGTTAAACACATTGAAGAACACAGAATAAATGCATATAGATATTGTTTACTAGAAAGACTGAACACAGATAACCAATCATCACATTTTAAATCTAGTTTACTGACAAACTGCATGCAAAACAATCAAGAAAAGTTTTTTAGATATTGTAGAAGACCATGTCTTTCACAGTTTAAGACTCTTAAAACAAAGAGGCTCATAAATTCTTACCATCTGGGAAATTAAAGTTAGAAACTTCACTCACAGCAGGGTCATTCAGAAGCATGTCTTAAAAATATTGAGCACTCAGGGTCATATTACAAGCGCTACTGTGGATAGCAGCAGTACTCCTTACTGTAACTACAGTAATGAATGAACTAAAATAGGTCAATATTTTAACGCGGACAATAGAGGTCAACAGCGCTCTGAATCACTCGTGAACACATTCAAGCTCGTCTGCTACTGCTTAATGAATGTTCTCGCTTCTCGTATCGAAAGAATGAAAGGGAAACAAGTCAATACAAACCTGTGAGAGTCACAAACAGTAAAACTGTTGAAAAATAAACAAGTCCATAAAAAAGTTGCAGCATGTTGTAAGTGTTCGAGAGTACCGTCGACCAGACAACAAAGGCGCGGTCAAGATGTGCGAAGAAATAAATGTGTCGCCTCTGCCAGTGACAGTACTGCAGTCACGCCTCTGCGCTTCGAGTTTATTGCGCGTCTATTCTGTGGTGCGTGGAAGATGAAGGTGCGAGCGCTACCGTCTTCTTCTTTAGTAAATCCTGCTTCGGTTGTGTTATTTATTCATGTTCGTATTCACGGTCTTCTATTTAAGTTTTCACTATTTTACTATTATTTTTATTTATTTATTTATTTATTTTTGGGTTCAAAGCTGTATACTTTTTTATGTTTTATGTGATATGCTACTAAATTAATGCATAATTTGGA
Source organism: Carassius carassius (assembly GCF_963082965.1). Taxonomy (NCBI): domain Eukaryota; kingdom Metazoa; phylum Chordata; class Actinopteri; order Cypriniformes; family Cyprinidae; genus Carassius; species Carassius carassius. The sequence goes on along the minus strand of NC_081763.1, from coordinate 26,378,216 downwards.
TTATGTTGTGTACAACTGTCTTTCTACTTACAGTTAACATTATTCTATATCAGTTGGATCGATGTATTTTTTTTTCATTTAGGAATTACGGAATTCAGTCATGTTTTAAGTTTTATAAGTGCATGTCATCATTCAATCTGTACCTGCTATTGCATGGTTTATCCTGTTTATGTGGAGAAAATTAACATAAAGTGGGGGTGGGGGATTATTAAGAAGTACAAAACAAAACTGTTTTCGTGTTATTTCACTGTTTCATTATTTAAGAATTGCATGCAAAAAGTACCACTGTGGTGCATTTTATATTTTATGGTATAATTATTTAGGTGTTCCTGTAGCTCAATTGGTTGAGCATTGCTCATCAAGTGCAATGTTGGGGGTTCGATTCCCCGGGAACACAATGATAGGTAAAAATTGATAGCCTGGATGCATTGTAAGTCGCTTTGGATAAAAGCGTCTGCTAAATGCATGCATGCATAAATGAAATTATAACGAATTAATTTTCTCGTTATCTCGACATAACAATTTTTTTAAACCTTTGCTATAGTAACGAACTCAACTTTAACAGGCATCTGATGGACAACTATGCAGGCGCTTTACTGTAGCCTATATTGCAGCAAATTTTGCTTCGCCTAGGTAATAACGTCTACAATACTGTACATAAATAAAGGCTGATCAACCACTGTTGATTTTTCCAGAGACACACCAAACGTTTTGTTTTTGTAATTTACATGTTTAAATGACAACACCGCGAACACTTCAGAAGGATGCAGATTATAAGATCTTTAAGAGCTGCTTGGATTAAACTCACTTTTAATTGTCCCTTTATTTGAAATAAAATTATATATAATTTGTAATTTTTAGTAGTCATTAAATGCTGTTGCAGATATCATGTGCATTACAAGCTTCTGTTTGAAAAGAGCGTTCATGTGTAGGCTACGTGTAGTGTGTGTGTGTGTGTGTGTGTGTGTGTGTGTGTGTGTATTAAAAAACGCTTACAACATCATACAACAAAACTGAATTAAATTAGCCTATGCATTTTACATATAGATCACATTTTTCATCAATATGGTTAACAATAAAGATTAATAATAAGGAAAAGAAGCACATCACAAATAGCCTACATCGTTAAATCCCTTCCTACTGTAAATAAACAACATCTCCACTTATTAACTAATCATGTGCCTAAAAGAAGCACAAATAAAGATATGCTGGCGCAGTTTTGTAACTTCTTAGAGAAAATTAAGTCGTTATAACGAGAAAAAGACTTTCATTATGTCGAGATAACGAGAAAATTAAGTCGTTATAATGAGAAAACAAAAAGGAAAAAAATTATAATGCATGGCCGCTTAGAACTTCCGTAAATATCAGTAATGAACAAGACTGCACAAATTATAGGGATCACCAGGAAGGTCCGCTATTAACTAATTATTAATCTGGTTTTAAATTTCACTTTTATAATTAAATTGATTTCTTTAAAATTGGAAGAAAATACCTACCATATTATTTTAGCATGCATTTATTAAATTATGAAACGGTGAAATGACATGAATTTTTTTTGTCCTTTTTAATAACCCCCCCCCCCCCCCCACACACACACACACACACACACATAGCCTACACTTTATGTTACTTTTCTCCACATAAGTACACCATAATAGCAGGTACAGATTGAATGATTACATGCACAAACAATTAAAACTTTAATTAATTCCGTCATTCTTAAAAAAAAAAGTAGAAAGACAGTTATACAAAACATAATCCAAATTATCAATTTAGTAGCATTCCACATAAAAAGGAAAAAGTAGCCTACAGCTTTGAACCCACAAATTCATAAAAAAACATAGGCTAATTATAGTCAAATAAATGGTGAAAACGTAAATAGAAGGTCGTGAAATATAAATACGAATATGAATAATAACACAACTAAAGGATGATTTACTGAAGAAGAAGACTGTAGCGCTCGCACCTCCATCTACCACGCACCGTCGAATAGACGCGCAATAAACTTGAAGCGCAGATGCGTGACCGCAGTTCGAGACCCCACCCAGGTCACTGAGGACATGGTTTTCTACAGAAGCACAAGCGAAAACATCCACGCAGTTCATACCCGTACGCACAACAATCTTTTGAGGGAAATAAGACAGTGTCTGCGTCCGAAACGGTTATTGTAAGATCTTTTAACATTAAAATGGTTCCTGGACGATCTCTTGTAAAAGCCAGCATCTGGAACAACCCAGATATTCATGTGACAAAAATGAAATATGACTGATTATTATTATTATTATTATTACTAATATTTATTATATTGGAATGTGATGGAACATAATGACTTTTGTGGCACTTGCCATGTGAAAAAAAAAACTTGTATGAAAGACTAAATTGTTGTCAACTTGTTCAGTTCACAGTCAGAGTTGGCATCATTACACGAATAAATAAATAAATACCAAAAATACATACAAGATCTACAAATCAGCTACAGAATATTCAACTAAAATAAAAAAATAAAAATATATATATATATATATATATTTCTGAAAACTGTTCTCAGCAATAGGGAATAAATTGTATATGGGCTTAAAGGGTAAATTCACCCAAAAATGAAAATTATGTCATTAATAACTCACCCTTATGCTCAGGGCCGGCCTTGACCAATTTGCTGCCCTAGGCAAGATTTTACCTGGCACCCCATGCATCACAGCCCATTTCACCCTGTCATTGTGTTCATGATTTAGCATATATATATATATATATATATATATATATATATATATATATACACACACACACACGCACACACACATTACAGCAGAACTGTTTCCAACACTCATAATAAATCATCATATTAGAATGATTTCTAAAGGATCATGTGATAGACCGGATGTCACATGTGACACTGAAGAATGGAGTAATGATGCTGAAAATTCAGCTTTGCATCACAAAAATAAATGATAATTTAAAGTATAATAAATTGAAAAGAAATTATTTTAAATTGTAATAATATATAACAATATTACATTTTTTTTCTGTATTTTTGATCAAATAAATGCAGGCTTGATGAGCAGAAGAAACTTCTTTCAGAAACATTAAAAATAGTAATGTTTCCAAACTTTTGGCCTGTACTGTATCCCCCCAAAACTGCACAACTGTAGAACAGTAGTAAAACATTAATAAAAAAGTGATAATAAAAAATGCTCTTAAAACTGACATGATTGTACAAAATCACAGTCTGGGGACTCAGAAATCAGAACAACTGCTAACATTAAGTTTAAGGTAAAAATAACTGCCATGAAATTATAGTATCTTACTCCTATGCAATAAATTGTTCTTTCACTACATCTCTTTACCTCTGTCTTTATCCTCTTCTCTTCTTTTTGGCACTGTATCTATCGCATACTATGCTCATTTATAATGTGTCATGTAAACTCGGCCTTCCGTCACAATCAGGAAACTTTCACCGTGTCTAGAACTGGCGCGAGCTGCCAGGCCCGTTTCTACGATCTGTGTGTTAACAAAAGCAGTGCTGTCTACGTTGGATGCGGGGTCGGGCACGCTACACAACAAATTACCAACAACTGATCGTGCGCGCGCTCTGTTTCTGACGCACTTCAAGCACTCGATGGGCGGGGGAAGATTGAAGAGCTGGGCTTTTTTTTTTTTTTGCTTTATTTGGTAGTATTTCGAATTAATGTTTTTTTTTTTTTTAAAAAAAAGCCTATTATAAAAAAAATATATATATAAAAAAAAAAAAAAATCACTCGTTCACTCATTCTGGCGCCCCTATGGATGAGTGGCGCCCTTAGCATTTGCCTATACCGCCTATGCCGCGGGCCGGCCCTGCTTATGCTGTTCCAAACATGTAAGACCTCCTTTTATCTTCGGAACACAGTTTAAGATATTTTAGATTTAGTCCGAGAGCTCTCAGTCCCTCCATTGAAACTGTGTGTACGGTCTACTGTCCATGTCCAGAAAGGTAAGAAAAACATCATCAAAGTAGTCCATGTGACATCAGAGGGTCAGTTGGAATTTTTTTAAGCATCGAAAATAGATTTTTTTTATGTATAGTCTCTTTTGTTTCCATAAGAAGTCAAAAAGCATTATCAACCTCTAGACAAATTGATTTGTCGATCAGGGTAGGTCAATCTGGAAACACCCTCTTGCTTTGGGAAGGAGAGCTCTTCCTCATAAAGACAAATCTCTTTGGAGCCAGGAATTCAACATTTTCTTGGTTTTAGTTATTACTGGATCAAAGTTTAAACTACTTCTTACATTATCATCTTTACAAATGATAAGACCTAAATAGTTTACTTTGGACTTAACATGAATATTGTATACGAATTGGGTAGAACAAGACCTTACAGGAAGAAGTTCACATTAATCTAAATTCAGAGATAGACCAGAAGCTTTAGAGAACACATTAATAAGTTCAAGAGCGACAGGGATCTGTAAGTCATTTCTTAAAAACAGGGTAGTTTCATCAGCCAGTTGTCTTATAAGAATATGTTTATCAGATATATAAATCCCCTGTAATCGACTATCCATCAAAAAAGTAGTAAGAAGTTGAGCAGCTATTAAAACAATTAAAGTGATACAGGGCAGCCCTGGCAATCTCCTCATTAAACCTTGGGGAAACTCCAGATTTAAGATTAAATCAGAGATTAAACAGTTGCCAATGGAGACCCCGATGAGGATGACGAGCATGGAGATGAGATTCCCTGAGATGGCTTTTGACAGTTTGTGCAGTAATTCTTTGGTTATGCAAACCAATTGTTGCAGCAGGTGCTTTGTGGCTGGTCTCAGACGATCTCGGAGATGAAGATGCTGGATGTGGCCAAATTTTTGTATGTACTGCCAAATTCTCTGAAAAGCCTTTGGAGATGGCTTATGGTAGATAAATGAACATTAATTTAACAGGCAACAGCTCTGGTCGACAATCCTGTAGTCAGCATGCCAATTGCACACTTCCTCAAAACTTGCGACATCTGTGGCATTGTGTTGTGATAAAACTGCACATATTAGAGTGGTCTTTTATTGTGGCCAGCCTAAGGCACACCTGTGCAATAATCATGCTGTCCAAAAAGCATCTGGATATGCCACACCTGTGAGCTGGATGGATTATCTCGGCAAAGGAGAAGTGCTCACTTACACAGATTTAGACAGATTTCTCAACAATATTTGATAGAAATAGGACTTTTGTGTACAATAGAAAAAGTCTTAGATCTTTGAGTCCATGAAGCTCATGAAAAATGGGGGCAAAAACAAAAGTGTTGCATTTATAATTTTGTTCAGTGTATGACAGCAAAAAGCTTAAGTTTAAAGTTGTTATTCACCAATAATCTTCTCATCTTTCCTCACAGAGCTATCCAGTTGAGAAGAATATAACAAATCTATTACAATTTTGGAGCTTGAAAGCCCTTCGTGACTAATCATTTTCACTTTACTGAGAACAAAAAGAGCAGCAAAATTACTGGAAGAAATTCACATAGGGTGGAACGACAGAAGAGTGAGTAAATAATGAGAAATGTTATGTTTGATTGAACTAACCCTTTGAGTTCTGAACTTGTCTGTTTTTGTAACAGCATGTTTCTGTATTACATAATCTTATAATTTCTGGTGCTTATTGATTTTACAGATGCTTGCAAAATCATTTGCACTTTAAAGCAATTACAACTCCCTTTTTCTCTTCTTGTTTTCAGTTTCTCCACATTCAGTATTCAGGGCATGCAGTCTTATGGTCTGGAAATACAATCATGGCATATGTTTTGGGTCTTGATGAGATGATATATGACATCAGACAGTGATCTCCAAATAGCTGTGCTTGGTAGAATACCCATTTTATGCCTGCCAGTGGATGAATAATACATCACAACCCCTGAACCGTTTATTAAAATAAACCACATGAGGTAAAATCATGACAACATAAAAATCTTTGGTCAATACATCTATATACAGTAGATTATGCATGGCTCACTTCATTCGCCACTTATCAAACAGAGCATGTATGAATGCATTTCACTCCTGAATTTTATATTTTTTTAAGCCACTGATGATAAGCAAACACTCTCTATTAAATGCATGCTTGATGATCTGTTTAGTCAGGTGGAGATTGAAACAGAGAGATGATGGGGTCCTCGTGGTTGGTTATCACCAAGACACTACGAAACTTATCTAATAAAGTTTTCAGCTGCGAGCGACGCATGTTCTCATTGTACATGATCTCTTCCAGGTGATGATGGCCTCTGAAATAATGCAGCAGCCTACAGAAAGACGAGAAGACACTAGTTTACATGCACCAAAATAATCAGTTTAGAACTAGATTGACAGCTGAATCTGACTGAAAATCCTTCATCTAAACACCTCAATCGCTCTGATTGAGCTTTAGCCTGGATTATATTTTTACTGAATTTTGAAGGGGTGATGTAAATCTAAAATGATCCAAAAAAATTAGCATGTAAATGCTTGAATCTGACTATTTTCTCAATCAGATTCAAAGCTACCTTGTGCACATGCACAGGGTATTATGCTTATATGTACATAATTTTTTCATTTTATGAAAGTGCCTACGCTTATTTAGGCATAAAGACAAATATGACAACTACTTTTTCAGTAGCTCCAGTAACATTTTTGCAGTGACTTTCTAAAGGTTTTCTGAATGCGGCAACAGAAGTATATATTCAGAACATATGTAAAGCATATATATAAAAAAAATTGTGATTCTGATTGAAACATTTAGGCTTCATATAAACATAACATTTAAAATCTAGAATAGTCCTAAATTCATTCTAATTCATGAAAAGCAGTTCATGTAATCATATCTACTGTTCTGTACAAAACTACCTTTGAGATTGGAAAAATGTGCTATAAAAGACACTCTGTCACCTGGCAAACAAGCGTAGGTCCTCGGGGTTCTGTGCTGCTGGGACACGGAGGATCGCCTGCCGCTCATGTTCAGTCAAGCTGGCCAGAAGAGTTTCTGTCATTCTTTTATTGAGAGGAGAGTCTCCTCCAGTTTGGAGCTCAGCGCTAGAGTTATCCATACTGGGACTTGTGAGGGTCATGTCATCACTACTTGCTGCAGAGGGAAAATGAGAGAAACTACTGGGACTTTATTTGATCATTGGAGTATATTTCCACTTATGTGTGTGTGTTTATGTGTGGAGTTGGAGCTTGCTGGGTTACATACTGGGAGAGCCAAAACTCAGGGCGCTGGGCGTGCTCAGACTCCGGCCTGTAACGCGTGTGACTAGGGGTAGCTCCTCCTCCCGCAGATCAGGCTCCTCCTCAATAGGCGGGACCAGCAGACAAACATACGTATGCAGCTGAAACAGCAGCCGGTGCTGTAGCATCCAGACCACCATCTGAATGAGCTGGGCCTGCTCAGATATATACACACATGATGGTGTAGTTACAGCATCTACAAGCAGGGGTGAACTGACAATGCTAATCACACAAATCCTGAGTTCTTGACCCTTACAGAGATGAAATCAGATCCAAACGAAGAAATGCTTTACTTTCCAGCAAATATTTGCTAACATCTGAAACAAGTCCAACACTACTCTAATGTCACCTTTCTACTCTTTCAACATTCACATACAATTGTTGCATATTGCCACCTAGTGGCAGTTGCTCAGAGCTTCTATCCATTCAGAAGCATCCATTACTCTGTTCATTCACATGGTAAAATTATGAATGTATGAATATAACCACTCAAAACAAATGATCACCAATATGTCTGAAGAAAAAAAAAGGTTTTCTAAGACTATTCAACTAAAGTAATTATAAAATGATTATTTCATACATAATTATTCCGAGTTTTTACAGAAATGTAAAATTTAATAATTCTGATTAGAATGCATCACATCTGGTCACCTGAGACTGCACATGGTTTAGCCCTTAAAAGTTAACACATGTGAAGCTCAAATTGTATCTGAAAATTCTGCATGCTCCTATACATTACTCCACAAAGCTCCTGTACTACTTACCATTGGAATGATTTCCGGTCTGCTGTTTGTTAGAAATAGTGAAAAGGCCACTTTAGACTCTTACCTCATGCACAGGGGCATCTAGTGGATTCCTGAACTCAGACAGAGACACAGGAAGTGAGAATTTAGCTAACATGGAGGGCAGGTCATGGCCTGGAAATTGGAGGGCAAACTGCTCAGCCAAAGGAGAATAGCTGGAGGAGAGAGACATGAAATCATGACTTATGTTCTCACTGAGATTTTTGAAGGAATTACAGATTTTACAGCGTGTACAACAGAAAATGTAAACCAATTTAGAGCTTTTTTTTCCTCGAAACCACATACTTACATGCAGATGTTTGCATGGGGAGAGAGCATATACACGTTGTTCTCACAGAGAGGATAGATAATGATGGCTTTACCCCAGTATACCAGATGTGCAGCTATCTGGAAGACCTGAAGGAAGCAACGGAACATTTTAGATCACTGGTTTTCAACCACTAGAGGGCCTGAGCAAACATACAAGGGGACTGACTAAACAAATAAAAAATGAGGTTTAAAATAAGGGAAACCAAATAAAATATACAGCTATTTCCTTCCTTAATTTAACTTCTAAACAATTGTATTTTTCTTTAAAAGAACCAAGATACCCATTTGTAAAAGATAACATTTGTAAAAAATAAATAAATAAATATATATATATATAGTACAGACCAAAAGTTTGGACACACCTTCTCATTCAAAGAGAAGTTTTCTTTATTTTCATGACTATGAAAATTGTCAATTCACAATGAAGACATCAAAACTATGAATTAACACATGTGGATATTATATACATAACAAAAAAGTGTGAAAGAACTGAAAATATGTCATATTGTAGGTTCTTCAAAGTAGCCACCTTTTGCTTTGATTACTGCTTTGCACACTCTTGGCATTCTCTTGATGAGCTTCAAGAGGTAGTCACCTGAAATGGTCTTCCAACAGTCTTGAAGGAGTTCCTCGAGAGATGCTTAGCACTTGTTGGCCCTTTTGCCTTCTGTCTGCGGTCCAGCTCACCCCTAAACCATCTCGATTGGGTTCAGGTCCGGTGACTGTGGAGGCCAGGTCATCTGGTGCAGCACCCCATCACTCTCCTTCTTGGTCAAATAGCCCTTGATGCCTTCAGTGTGACTCTACAATTTTCATAGTCATGAAAATAAAGAAAACTCTTTGACTGAGAAGGTGTTTCCAAACTTTTGGTCTGTACTGTATGTATATATGTGTGTGTGTGTGTGTGTGTGTGTGAATAAATAATTTTTATAACTATGTGCATTTTTGCTATGAATTCACATTATCAGGTAGAAATTGTAAATATCTATATCATTAATTGCAACACACCATGCATGACATATAAATTCAACCATTAAAGGTAAATTCTATTCATTCATTAAAATTAACAAGCAAACAAACAAATACAAATCAAAAGAGTGGGAACATTTGAAGAAAGGTTAAAACTTCTGAAATCCTGAAATTTAATAAAAAAAAACAAAGAGTGCCAGGCCTTTGAATATTGTTGTGAACTATACGGGTCTCTGAGTCATTAAGGTTGAGAATCACTGTTTAAGATTAAAAATAGTTAAGCTCTAGCCAAAAGTCTATGGCATAATGTTATTACAACAGTAGTTTTTTGTGTAGTCTGTCCACTAGGTGGCAGTATAAGACTAGCTATAACAAAATCAATTGCTGTTAATTAAAGTATAACTTTTCATTTTACTCCCTTATCCTGTGGGTGTCAGCACAGCATTAGATTTCTGCCAAAACTACATCTACAGTTCCGTTTTGTCAAACCAGTGAACTATTTTCATGTGTCAAACATTAAGGGAGTACAAGGCTGATAAAAGTGCAAAGTGCTATCTAGTCTTGGACCTGTAGGAGAGCCAGGTCAGCGTCTTGAGCCAGCTGCTGCAGGTTCTTCACGGCTGAGCAGGTCTTGATGAGCCGGACCAGAGCAGGAGAGCAGTCCAGTGGGAGCTGAGCCAGTAAGGCCTTCTCGTTGTCCAGGAGCAGCAGTGCGTGATACGGCCTGCAGGGGGCATAGCATCACAACACTACTTACAGTTCAAATTACTCTCTGGTCTTATTAGCAAGTGCACTTGACAATGCAAGATCGTTTAAAATACTGCTTGTCTTAACACACTGCCAAAAGTTCACAAAATGACATATATATTTATAAAAAAGCTAATAAAATTTTAGTTTTCCAGAAAATAACTGGAAGCAACTAGCTTGCTAAAAATGCAACATGATGAGGGCATGTGACTCACCGAATGGCCTTTAGGCTGCACTCAAGAGCTTCTGGTGGGATGTGTTTCCCTCCTACACGATGGATTTTGTGTGGCAGGCAGAAACTGACCTCAAGCCAGTTATTAATGTGAAGCCGAACCACTCCAGTTGTGCAGAGACTGAAAACAATACAAAATATCATAATTACAAAAATGAGGAGAGCTGTTCTTTTAGTGCAGAATATGTTAATATTTAAAGAACTCCACACTAACTCAATCATTATTAACACCTACTGGTGCTTTTAGTTAATATTTAAAGTATAATGTAATTATACTAATGTAATTTGTTTTTTTGAATAACTGTGTAACATTTCAAAATATTATTTTTCAAACATTACTCTCTTAGCATTATTTCTGCAATTGCAACTGCAGTGTAAATACATTTAAATATACATGTCATTTGATTGGTAACAGTCTATAGTCTCATCATAATTCTAATATAATTTATTGATTAATTGTAAGAATTTAACATAAAAGATGTTGCATCTAATAAAATTAAGAAAAAAAAAAATGCCACTGGAAATCAATTTAGGTGGCAAATATGGACTACTGCTGGTTGGTTGTATTTAAATGTATTGCCATATCAGCTTCATTGACTATTACATGGCAGATACTAAATAAACATCCAACAACATAATATCAGATAACATATAATAGAAACAAACATTTTATCTAATTCAACTTAGACAATTAGACCAGATTAAGCATAATTCTATAAAAAAAAATCATTTAAATGTGCTTGTGATCTTATATATATATATATATATATATATATATATATATATATATATATATATATATAGGAAGTTTTTCTGGGTCCATAAGACCTTCACAGTTTTCCTGATAAACAATGCTGTCTCCTAACTTTGGTAAATGGACTGCATTTAAATAGCACTTTCAACAGACCACATGGCCATCCAAAGCGCTTTACAATTTGCCTCACATTCACCCATTCAAACACCCATTCACAAACCGACTGCGGTGTCAGCCATTCAAGGCGCCATCCAGCTCGTCTGGAGCAGCTGGGGTTAGGTGTCTTGCTCAAGGACACTTCGACACTTGGTCAGGTGGAGCCGGGGATTGAACCACCAACCTTCCGGTTTGTAGACAACCTACATGAACCACTGCCGCCCCGGCAACATTATAAATTGGACAGACCAAAAATATGTTTATAAAAAAGTTGGTGCTACAGTATTCACTGATTTTTAATATTGAATAATGAAAAAGCAGATTTCTGTTGCTGCTGTGAGCTAACTACCGCACAGAATATGAAGAATATAACAAATGTTTTGGGAGTCAGCTGTCCACGACTGGCCTAAACCAGCCAAGGACAAAAACACACTCCAAAAAAACAATAATTATCATCTAATTATTGTTATTGACAAGATCCCAGAATATATTAAGACATTATTTTTGTAAACATCACTCACCCCTAACAAAACGATCAATTATAGTCCTAACTAACCTATCCCTCACTCCTAACCATAACCAAGCCCTATGAGGGGAATCTGTTGTGTTGTTGTCAAAGCCTCTAACCCAGGCTGACAAGAGTGCTTGGGTAAATGACGTACAACATAAACTGACTCACCTGTCGTAGGCCTCTTTTAGGTCTCTTGCTAATTTGCACTTGGGAAGGATCTGGCGAAACGGTGACTGTGGGGTGCCGTCCGCTATAATGAAAGGTGAACAGCTTGGTGAAAATCATGTAACACCTTCAGTAATTCTATTAGCAGGACAAACATCTGCACACTTCTAGGGAACGAGGTCTCACTCTCAGTCAGAGGTGTCAAGTAACGAAGTACAAATACTTCGTTACATTACTTAAGTAGAAATTTGGGGTATCTATACTTTTCTTGAGTAATTATTTTTCAGCCGACTTTTTACTTCTACTCCTTACATTTTCACGCAAGTATCTGTCCTTTCTACTCCTTACATTTTAAAAATAGCTTCGTTACTGCGATTTCATTTCGGCTTGTTTTCATTCTGGCTTGTCATCATTAAAAAAAACAAAACAAAAAAAAACACACTATACAGATAAATCGCGCCATCCGGATGGAGTGAATTTGAATTTGTGGTTGGATGAGAAGGGTCAGGGTATATTCTGGCAAACCGTTTACCAATCACGTTTCTCAGTCGGCAAAGCAATCTGTGGTACACGCCTCTACCAATACGCGATGAGTAACTCGCAAAGCACAATGTTCCTCCGTGTTTTCTCTGCACTATATCATAGAAAATAGGAGGACTGAAAAGTAGAAGGCGGGGCAAAAGTTAATATATTTCAAAGTTAAAGTTCATGCAAACAGATTTTAATAGACAAATTTCAGTCAAATATTTATGGTTTATGCCACATAAATATTTTTAACCCAGTGTTAAAGCAGAGTGCAAACAATTATATCTGGAACATTAGAATACTGTATAATCTATCCAATATGTGCTCACTTCCGCGTATCCATTGCGGGCATAAAGAACAAAAAATCACAATTTTAACAATCACACGCATAGTTACAGTATGTCCAATAACAATATAACACGATATAATAAAAATCTGAGATGGTTTAAATGTCCTTTGAAATCACGCTAACCACTTGTTTTGGTATGTGGGGCATTTTAAGTAGATTATTAATTATTAAATACTATATATATCTATATACATACATACATATATATATATATATATATATATATATATATATATATATATATATATATATATATATATATATATATATATAGTCCTTTAATGTATTTGCATTGTACTAAAGTGCAGTCATTTTCAATGGACATATATGCGGCTGAAACAGGTTGCCTAGTGCATCCCAAATTTTTCAACATGAACATTTTAATATAACATTATAGTCATTATGGCCTATGGCCTTTAGAAAAATGTTTTTTTGAGGAGGTGGGGTAGTGCACAATTGGCCCCTGTGGAGCGGCCTAAGATTTTGTTCTTAATGCCATTTTTTTTCCTTATATTACTTTTACTTTTATACTTTAAGTTTTAAACCAGTACTTTTACACTTTTACTTGAGTAAAAACCTTGAGTTGATACTTCAACTTCTACAAAAGTCTTTTTAAACCCTAGTATCTATACTTCTACTTGAGTAATGAATGCCAATACTTTTGACACCACTGCTCTCAGTCATGGTGGTGACCTCGTCCTGCACAGCCAGCATGAGCTTGGCCTCTCTGGTGAGGTACTGACACCTGCGCTCCTCGTGCTGCAGGGCGATGGCAATGCGACGAGACAGGTTATGCATACAGTTGATGACCGAGGCATCTGCGTTGGCCTGTAGAAGGCAGAAAATCAAGATGAAAGATGGTTATTGTTCGATTAATGTCAGTGACTATTAATTCATTACACAACATTAAATGCAATAATTCATGCATACGATGACTTGATTACACCTTTTCTATGATGAGCATGTTTTTAATTCGTATTTAAATTCATTTCGATATAGATTTTGAAATAGACCTGGAAAATAAATAGATGCATTTAAAAAAAATAGGTAGTGTGGCATAATTATAATTATTTCTTAGAAAAAATATTCTAATAAAGTATTTTTGTATGATTACTTATATTTCAAACTATTTTGTTCAAATCAAAATTCATGTGGTTTAATGGTCATATATATTCATGGTGTGAGTCATTAAATGTAATCTTCAAAACCAACATACTAGTAGTACATTTCTAAGCAATTAGCGTGTATTGTAAATTTTAGATAATTTTTCCCTTTCCTGGACTCATTGTCATTGACCATAATAATTACAGGTACAGCTCTGGCAAAAAGCTGACTTTGTTGGCCTTTGTTTTTGTTTCTAACTTTTTTTTTCCAAAAATACCTTTCACACAGCAAAATTATTATTTTTTTCTAAAATACAGGACCAACGTGCATATCTAAAGCACCATAGTTACATGATTAAACACAAGGAAATAAATCTTTATTAAACACATCACAGAACAATTATAAACTGAAGGTTATATAATCTAATTATAATGTATAATCTATTTATATATCTTATATTTTATATATAATAAGGTATTCCGTTAAATCGACAAGTTATTAAACAAAACACCAAAATACATGACGTGTGTCATATTAATTTGATCATTGGGTAATGGATGTGACACTTTTTTTGTCTATATTAATTTGTTAAAAAATACATTACAAATGCATTAACTTGTGACTTGAATAAACCTCTCCTGTGATAAACAAGTTCTGTATTAAAATAATTTTGATATCGTAGAGGGAGCATTAAGTACAACCCAACCAAAAACAAAACCCTTTAGCAACCTAATATTTCATAGAATATTTTGATTCAAATGTGCACATATGGTAAATTTGCAGATTAATGGTAAGCACAGTGACGGAGGGAGTGTACAGGGAAAGGGAGTGGGCATGCTGGTGAACTGATATGAGCGTGAGTTTGCATTTTCTGCAGCTGGAGCTTTGACTCAGCACTCTGCCGTGTCGAGTCATGGTTGCACAGGGGTGGGTCTGATCGTGTGCAGTCTGATTGTGCAGAGTCCCGCCTCCCTGTCACTCAGTCTGATAGACAGCACACTGGAGGCTTATCACAGTCCACACCCTTTCTGAGAAAACTACACTCTTGACCTCCCAGTTTCACAAACAGCTGATTCGTTGATTCAGTTGTATACATTTTATTTCAAAATAACAAATATCAAACCATGGTTAAACCAACTGATCAAAGTCTCCAGATACTGTACATTTTGCAGTTTATACATTAGAAATGTGTACATTTTATTGCGATATGTAGCAAATATTAAACCATGATCAAACCAAATGATAAAAGTCTTCAGATACTCTACATTCGCACCCTAATTTAGAACAAAATTATACTGTTTTATACTGTATAATGTGTTTTACAGGAATTTTATATTTTCTTTGAAATACTTTGCATTTGGTATATTTTCTAGATTTAATGTCATGATTAAAATCACAAAAATTAAGTGTATCTTATTATTTTTGTTGACCACTGTATCTCAAATAGTGGTGTGCAAATATTTTTTCACTTCAAATCATGATAGTTTATTATTATTTTTATTTTTTTTACATATGTGTTAATGGATTTGTGTTCATTAAGGGTTGAAATATACAGTTTTCTTACCCTTAATGCAAAAACGACACTGAACAGGATCATGGTGGGCAGTTCTCTTTTGGGGGAGGGGTCAGTTTTGGAGACCTGGTGAAGGCAACATGTTTAATAAATAGAATTAGATTAAGCTCATTTTATTTTTAAGCATGTATTTCAAGAAATATTAATGTATTGATACCCTTAAAGCAACAATAAAAAATACTCTGCTTCTGCTTTCTTTTAATGTTATATCATAACAGTGCATTAATTAATGGTTGCATAAAGAGTATTGAAGTTCAGATTATTAAAATAAGTACAGCCTTATAAGACACTACATAGTATTTATTGTTGAGAAATAAATGTTAAATGTAAAATACATTATCTTTTAAGTCTATGAAGATTACACTTTCATTGTGGAGGTTAGTATAACAGATCATGATGCAGCATACATAACAGACAAAGTGCTCTTTTAATAATCTGAATCAATACTAAATTTATGTGTAGCTTGACTTATGTGTTATATATCTGAGATGGTAAATAATGTTAGATTTTCATTCAACAAATGCAGAGTATTATTTCTTGGTAAAGTGGACTAACATATTTTCTCTCTAACAGAAGGTGGAGCTCTTAGCCTGTGATGGTAGTCACCTGTGGATTGGCAATATATCATCATACATACATCACACATAGTTTTCTGATGACGAAACATTCCAGAGGTTTATGGGAAGAATAAATGGTCACCAAAATACGGTTCAAAATAATTTCCTTCACCCTCAGACTATGACCTAACAGCAACATTCAAAAGTCATTTGCAGTCAGTAAGTTTTTATTGCTATTATTATTATTTTAAAGAAATTATACTTTTATTTAGCAATTATGTGTAACATTGAGCAAAAGTGCCAGTAAAGACATTTATAACATTAAACAATAAATCCTGTTTTTTAGAACTTTCCATCAGATTTTGTTTTCCAGAAAAATATGAAGCAGCTCAACTGTTTTCAACATTGATAATAATAAGACATTTTTATTAAGCAGCAAATCAGCATATTAGAATGATTTCTGAAGGATCGTGTGACACTGAAGAGTGAAGACTGGAGAAATGGTGCTGAAAATTCAGCTTTGCATTACAGGAATAAATTACAAAGTCGTTTTAAATCATAATACTACTTCACAATATCATTGTATTACTGTTTTGGTCAAATAAATGCAGTTTTTCTAAAATATTTCAGAATCTTACAGACCCCAAAACTTTTGAATGGTATCATATGTATATCAGACACATCCTGTCTCTTTTAATTGGCCTGACATCTTCCATATAAACATTTGGCATGTCTCACCTGAACAGCATGTGGAGGCTGCAGTAAGGTTGGATGTCCGACGAAGCGCACATTGTCTATTTTTAGTTCAAACTTCTTGCCGCACATATCAGACTTGGTGGCCAAGATGGTGGCAAGAATACTATCAGAAAACCTTTTAAGGGAAATAAACAAACAAACAAACAAACTAACAAAAAAGGAATATAAGACAGTGAACACAGAAGAAGTGAAACTAAAATCAGTTAATTACAGTGGTGGGCCTGATTGGCTTTCAAGATCTAATCTACTCAGCACTGAGAATTATACGCTCTAATATTTCTATGGGATTCACAAGGGATGGGAGATTGGGGAAATTATTTGGTCAAGCCTCTGAACTTTTTGTTTTCTGATCTAAATATACCAATAACCTCTACGAGTTGAGAATGTATGGTGATTGGATCTATCTGGCAGAGTGAAGAACCTGTCCTGTATCTATTTCACCCATTCAGACAAGGCTTTTTAGAGAGAATCAAACCCCAAGAAAAGCCCATGGTTCAAAAGTCAGTGGTCTGATTTAATCTCTTTCAGTGGTGAAATTACTTTGTGAGGGGAAAAGGTTAAAGGAAAACGGGTCTTTAAATGTGATGAGTTTAGGAATATTGCAGTAATGCAGGCCCGTCACCTGTACAGCATTTGATTGAATGATATTTCTTGATTGCAAAATTAACCCAGGCGATTCATTATTGTGGAATAATGAATTTCAAAGAATGTAACAATTATAATATTGCTACTTTTTCAAATCGGTTACTTTAGATTAGATTAAAAGTGATATCGTGATCTTAGATTACATAATAAATAACACACAATTACTCATAGTTTCCCAGATTACATTTTCCATTTCATATGTATGTGTGTGTGTGTGTGTGTATATATATATATATATATATATATATATATATATATATATATATATATATATATATATATATATATATATATATATTTATATATATATATATATATATATATTACACACACACACCACAAATTATCAGGGAGAAAAGGTGAACAAAGATGGGGTGCTCTGAAGAAAGGAGAGGTGGTTCAGCATGTTGTTTAATCTTACCCTGCTACCAACTGTTCATCAGTTAGTGGAGTTTGTTCTCTGAAATGGGGCCATAAAAAAGAAAGAAAGAAAAAACAAAACAAGAACAAACAAAAAGGGAAAATGCAGCAGACAAGTTGCCAGGATTCATGACATAAGGGTGCAAAAACAAACCAAATTTGAACAAGATTGGTCAAAAAGGACAGCACATTTGTTTTCTTTTTAGGTTTTTAAATGTGGCATCAATGTTAAATTGTTATATGTTATTTCTTTTTTTGGCATTATATATATATATATATATATATATATATATATATATATATATATATATATATATATATATATATATATATATATATATATATATATATATATATGTATATATATGAACTTTTATTTATTTTTTGTCGCTATGCAGGTGATTTTTTTATGATTTATAATTTAGCCTATACTAGTAGTGGTAGAAGTGATAATATCTCAAATACACATGAAATTTTACAATGTAGTAAACTTTTAACTAAGTTATTTTCTGGATCAGGCCATAAATATATTGTATTTCTTGAATAGTTCATCCAAAAATTCACCCCCAGGCCATCAAAATGTAGACGAGTTTGTTTCTCCATCAAAACAGATTTAAAGAAATTAAGCATCACATCAATTTCTTATCAATGGATCCTCCAGGTGCCTACCAAAATGAGTTCACACAACTGATAAAAAAACATCCCAATAATTCACAAGTTATACACACAAGTCCAGTCCATTCATTAACATGCTGTGAAATGAAAAGCTGTGTGTTCGTAATAAACAAATACATCAATAAGGTGTTTTTTTACTTTAAACCATTGCCTCTGGCCAAAAGTCCATAATCCAAATCCATCTCCTGTTCTCCACTCACATCAAAATCCATCAACATATTGAAGGTTAAGAACCATTTTAGACTGTTTTCGCTTGCAAAGAATTTTTGATTTGTGCTTATTTCTCTCCTGATTAAAAAAAGGAATATTTCTCTGGAAAACAAAATTTTATGGATTCAATACTGAAAGCAATGGTTTACAGTTACAAAAACCCTTAATGATGGGTTTGATCATTAAAAAATGGGTTTCACTTCAGAAGACATAAACTGATGGACTGGAGTCGTGTGGATTACTTGTGGATTATTGTGATTTTTTTAGTCAGTGGTTTTATTCGGACGGCACCCATTCACTGCAGAGGATCCATTGTTGAGCAAGTGATGCGACGCATTTCTCTAGAACTGTTCTGATGAGGAAACAAACTCATCTACATCTCGGATGACCTGAGAGTGATTACAATTTCATTTCTGTGTGATCTATTCCTTTGAGCACTCACAAATGGACCAGCATAACATCCAGACAACAATCTAAAATTGTCCAAAACAAAAACATATGGCACATTGGACATAATGAACTAATGGTGAAACTGGCCATCTCCTGACATTATGCCAGCACGGATTACTGCATGCAAAAAAAAAAAAAAGCTGAAGAAAACACAACTCTAGTATCATTTACATCAACAACATTCATTGTAGTAAAGAAACTTACAAGGAATAATAAACCCTTAACTCCTGTCTTTGCATAATACCTTGAATCGCCATCCTGGTCCTCTACAGAGTCACTTGAGGTGTTCAGCACATATGGACTCCGTTGTTTTGCTTTGATGGAAGAAAATACACACCTTGAAAAGGACAATTCTTTTTGTATAATGCATGTACAGACTTTTTGCAATGTATCAATTACAGGGAACCGCTGGCGTGGCAGTGTCAGGCTGATACAGAATTACAGACAGAAGAAGAGAAAGCAGGAACACTCACATGTTGCTGATGAAGTGTTTTCAGACACCCTCTGAAACGGGTATCGAAAGAGTAGTTTGTTTCCTCTGCTGCCAGAGCTAACTAGTATAACACTTATGGGACTTGTTTTTTCTCCATTTGGCTGCAGGCTGGATTCGGTCTGTTCCTGCATTAGCTTCACATCTGGATTTAACTCTACAGACCACTGCTTGTACATCTTGACGCGATTTCTTAGGTATATATAATCTCAAGCGAATTCAGTTTGCAGCCGGACAGGTGTGGACAACTGAAGGGTTGCACCGCTTGAGAATTTACCAGAACGAAACACCTGGTGCATTTGTTGAACTGTATCTCAAATAACATGGGGAGGAAATAAACTA
The DNA here is from genome assembly GCF_963082965.1 of Carassius carassius. NCBI lineage: Eukaryota > Metazoa > Chordata > Actinopteri > Cypriniformes > Cyprinidae > Carassius > Carassius carassius. The sequence goes on along the minus strand of NC_081763.1, from coordinate 26,358,259 downwards.
AACGAATTTGAGAGATATAAGCAGCATAAAAAGTTCTGTTACCCTGCTCGCTAGCCAAAACCACAAAACTAACGCAAAACAGTTACTGGTATCAATCACAAGATAATAAATCAAAATAATTTATCCACCAGTCACCTTGTGGCGCCATGTGAATATTTGCAACTAATATGACGGTTAAGATTAGCAATGGAAGATGCGTAAATAAAAGTCATTTGGTGTTACGCAACGAGCGCCGTGGAAATACAAATGGCTGGATCCAAAGGTTCCGCATATATCCTATCGGGCAAAAATGAATGAATAAATGAATGAACCACACATTAAGTTAAATTAAAGTTTTAAACATATTTTTAATAAACTTAATACAAATACTTATTCGCTTTGTCTAGTTTTATTTAATTTCCCCCTTAATCATGATTTAACTGTTTAATCTCGCTTACTTCATTGGCCTGCGAAAATGTTTAAAAATATGAAATGCTATAAAAACAGCAGATATGCTAAAATATATAAAGAGATAGAGGAGAGCTGAGTATAATTCAGAAACAATAAATTGTATTCTGTTACTTATTCCAAATTACATGAAAGAAATTATAGTTAGTAACGTAATCCGTTACATTACACATTTTAAGTAAAATATGTGTCAGACTACTTTTTGATTACTTTTGACCCAACTTGTTTATCACATTGATTTAAATAGGATAACCTTGCAATACTGATATAAACATACTGAAAGAAAGAAAATATATTTTATTAATTGCTACACATTACATTAATTCAAGGTTTCCCAAACTTGGGTTCATGAGGGAACTGCAGGGGGTTCATGATTTTAATGAAAAGTTAGTAATCAATTGCATCATAAAATGTGCAATTAAAATAAACTATTTTAAAATAACAATTAAAACAAAACACTTACTAAAATTTTTATATTTTAATCTTTTATCTGCATATCATGTGAACATTAACCAAAGTTAGAGAACTGTGAAGATGGAAATGTGATAGTTAATAATTAAAATATGTACTTTAAATAAATATATTAGGTGAAAGAGATTTGGCTGACAAAAAAAAAGTTTGGAAATCCGTGCATTACATGTAATAAAGAAATAACTTGAATTTGTGAATTTTTATGTGCTTGAAAGACAAAAACCTTCCAACGACACAGTAATATATGGTTAAATAACTACTGAGTGATAATTCAAATACAAATTAATTCGTGATTATCGGTATTTGATGCAATGTTATCATTTATATGTTAGTTTGGTTCCGTTTGTGTTTCCTTTGCCCGGTCTCATCAGTGTTACCCTGTGTTTGGATTATCTGTGTGTTGGATTAAAGACTTTTGAAAACTTAATCTTCATCTTTGTGCATGTGTTTACAGCAGAGTATGACAGAAGACTGGACCCTAAAGTGAAAGTATAGCAGCATTTTTTTTTTGAGTGTGAGTTTAAGTTTTAGTTTTTTTCTCTGACATCATGGACCTCCCTGACATACACCTCCTGCACCATGAGAAAGGAGATCGTTTCCTTGAGTCAAGGAGCACGTGGATGAATTCCTGTGTCTCGCTGATCCACCTTCCCAGATGACTGCTTATGCTTGTTCCTGCATGCCGGCCTGAATACTGCCACATGAGCGCAGTTGTCTGGGGCAGGGTCCTCGAGGAAGCTTAAACACCTATTTGGAATGGGTGCTGAGCTCTTGTGGATCTTCCTTCACCTTCGACCTCACAGATGATGATACCCCTCCCAACCCAATGCCCAGTCATTCACCACCACACTGCGAGGAGCGAAAGCCTGAGCCCACAGAAGATGGAGAGAGCACCTCGGCTGTGAAGTCAGAACCAAAACCAGAAACAGAATTCATTGTGATCCATTAGTCTCTTTGTTTCACCTCCTTTCAGTGGGGTTCCATCTCAGACCTGCTGGGAGTCTTCATCTCCTGGACCTGAAGAGCCTGTGGATCTGGATCATCCTAGGATGTCTCAACTCCACCTTGTTCCGGCAACCAGACACCTGCACCTGCACTCCTCCCACCCTCAATTCCGGCGTGGACCATCGGCCATTCAGCCTCGCCAGGCTCCCTCAGTTAGTCGGCTCCACATGGGTCAGAGATCGCCATGGCTCCGCTGCGTCATGGCTCCATCACAACCGCCTGGATCTTCGGCGTCACTCCACCCCCTCGGCTCTCTGTCTGCACAGTCGGCTCCACCTCCATCTCCGTCATTGCCTCCAGTCGTGCCCATGGTGGCATGTGTTCCCATCATGCCTTGACTCCTTCCTCCAGTGATGCTGCCATGGAGTACATTCCTGGCTGTGGCCTGGGTTTCCATTCGCCCTCTACTGCTCAAGGATCCTCCCTGGTCATCTCCTCCCCCTGCACCTCCCTGGATATTTTTTGTCATCCTCCTCCCAGTTGCCTGTTTCCACATCCCTTTACCTCTTCCTCATCCTCCTCATCATCACAGCTCAAGAACACACCTCCCGGGAAGGGGCATATTGTCACACATCACATGGACTTTTATTTCAGTTTGCACCGTCTTTCCATAGTTAGTTGTCATGGTTGTTCATTTGATATAAAAAAAGTATAAAAAAGTTGCGCACATCCCACAAACCCACACAGGGCTCAGGTGCAGGAAAACTATAGCAAAAATACAAACATATTGTCTGCACACTGATGTAACTGCTCCATAAAAATAATTATTGCTGCAACGTTTTGACCATCAGGTCTTTGTCAGGCACAAATTACGTGAACTGGTACAACTCTTTATAAGTAACAAGTGATCATTCTAATTAGACACATTCAATCACTATGCAGTTACAAAAAAAACCAAAAAAAACCCAGAGAGAACAAGAGAGTGAGGGGGCGGGGACCGCCTTTTAAGGAGCATTTACATCAGTGTGCAGACAATACGTTTGTATATTTGTTCATTTGATTTAGTCATTATGTTTAGGTATGTGTGTTTCATTATCATGTGTATTTAAGTTTGGTTCTGTTTCAGTCTAGTTGTCCGGTGTCATCAGTTCTTGGGTGTGTTGTATGCTACTTCTTCATTATTTCCTTATTGTGTGTACTTATTAAATATTACCCATTTGCCTTCATCTTCATCTTCCATACAACCACGCGCGTGACACTACCCAGTTATATAATTTTTAATAAATAAGTATGACTTATTAGGATAACAAAATCACAAGTTACTAAAACTATCAACAAAGCAATTATAAAACAGTGTAATTACAGCCAACATAGGTTAAATAGGTTTTACTCAGTTTTATTAAAATCTGTTTTAATTTCTACAGGTTTGAATTGTGTACCAATAAAGAATGGACTTATTTCCCTTTTTTATTTTCTGAACTATATTTTCTTGTAGAAATTACATTTGTTTTCTGTAGCTTTTACTCCACAACAGTCCTGCTGATTTTAATGTCATCTTCTCACAGTTGAAAAACATTGACAAAGACTTGGTGGTACAGCTTGCTATTCCTCTCTTCTGAATGTAAATCAGTTGTTCAATGCAAAAAGACAGGAACATGCTCACAATATGTACATAAAACATAAAAAAGATGGACTCACTAAACCAGAATTATTACAACTAACAAATCTAAATTAAAGGAGAGGGACACATAAGTTCTAGTTACCAAATATCTCACACTATGCCATTGACTGAGGTACCAGAAACATCCTAATGTAGGATAATAATGTCTTCACATATCTGCATGGCCCACCTTGCATTAAAGATCCTGGAAACTGCAGAGGCATATCACCATTCTGTAGCATGGCAGAACCGAATCTTGTCAGACACTATATGTTCCCCAAGTCTGCTTATGAACTTGAGAACAAATATGATCTTTCTGATGAGTGTTTTAATAGTAGGCTGACTTTGAGTGTAATAAAATATCACTCCATATCAACTGCTAATGCTGAACATGATGGCAACAGAAATAGTATGTTGCCAACAGAAATAGTCTCTCTGAATTTAAATCTAGATTTAAATCTAGAATGTTCTTTACGTGAACACACCTGCTTGAATAAAGTCCAGAGGGCAAATTTACATTTTATTAAAATATTTTTTATATATAAAAAATGCAGCACACGTATAAGCAATATAAACAAAGGTGTCTGTTCTCTTTCGTTCTTGCTGTTTGATTGGGAAACGTTTAAAAGGCTTTGAGGGGTCTACCCTTTTTATGTTGTCTGATTAAAAACTATTCATACTTTGAAATATTATTATTACAGTATTTATTTAAAAATTGTAGAGTGCCTTAAAAATAATTAACACACTGGTAAAACAGGCTTATACTGATTTTCTCATCCTCCGAATTATACTTATTTTCATTATCATTAAAAAATAAGAATAGAATTCTATTTTAAATTAGACAGAAATATTTTTTCTACAACAACAACCTTAGTGTTTACATCAGCAAAACCACCATAGCCTGCAAACTCAATAATAATGATAATAATAATAACAACATAATTTAGTTTATAATTCCAGAGTAATTAAGAGGTGCAAAGACATTTTTTTTTTTACTTTTAAACTTAAAATGGTCTTTTCTGTTCTGTGTTTCTTTTTCAAAAACTGCGTCACGGCATTTGCTGCTGTATCAATGCAGCAGCATCCGTTTCGATAACACGGATCAGCACAGCCCTATTTAAAGCCGTATTCCACGTGCCCCATTTATACTTTGAGCACCTGCCCCTCCAAAGGTCTCTGTACGACCCTGAAAATGTGCATTTGTAAGGCAAATCATAACTGTATAACTGAGGTGTTATGATATCCTTATTAATAAGCTCAAACTTAGAAAATAAAGAAGCAGCATGTACCCTGAACTTATCTAGATCGACGTTGAGTTTGCCGCAGTGGAGCTGGCTGAGTTGAGAGTAAGCGCCTTTGATGTTATCCAAGTTCTTCACGGCTTTGTCCGACGCATTTAGCACTGTTCTGCCATGCTCTCACACCTTGGGATTGCAGCTGCACTGGATAGGTTTCCAAAGGCACCGAAATACCGCTGAGTCAATGGATAAACAATCAGCACCCTGTCATATGAAACAATGAAAATACATAAATCCAAAGTCTATTTAAAATACATCACTGATTGAACAACCTGGCATATAGACCAATATCATCTTTACAAACTATCAAATTACCTTGCTGGAGCCTTTGGTCCGATTTCATCAACGTTAATTTTACCCAAGACACTCGCAATAGGTTTTCAGAATCTGACCACTCCACCATTGTGATTATCTCTTTTCTTGTTCAACAAGCGTGACTGCTGAACATAGATGCTCGGGGAGTTCCCTCCGCTCCCACTCAGGCGCCGAGACTGATTGGCTGTGTGGTTGTTCATATTTGGATCCGAACCGAGCTAATGCTATATTTTGATTAGAAACTGCAAAGTTAGATTTGTCAGCAATATATTTCAAACATCACAAAATAAGTAGGCTATGGATTTATTCATCGAAATCACGAATGTGGATGCCTGCCCCGAAAAAAAATTGACAACTTAATCGGTGGCAACATATAGAGGAAAAACTCGAGTTATATCTAACGTAAAATTAACCAAAACGAACGCATCTAGATAATTGAAGTTTTTAATTTGAGCGTGTGCCAACTCTTTTTGCTTTATCTGGACATTCAGACCCGCTCCTCCCATTTCATAATGTTCTTAATTCGGTAAACTTTGATAATGTCCTGTCATTTTTGAGTTGCTCCACCCTTTAGGTGCCATTTGGTGTCCCCGAATGACCCCAAAGCATCTTTTAGCCTACATGCAAAGACAGCGGAGTGAATTATATCTTACTGTTATTAAAAAAAGAAGAAAAAAAAGAAAGAAAATGTATTATAGTATATTAGTATAATTACATCACATTAGAAAATTAGTATATTATCACATTGTTCAGTGAACAGACAAATGGATTCGTAGCACTGATCTATAATATAGCCATATATAGATCAGTGATTCGTAGGCATTTTCCCTCCTTCATTTAAAAATAAATAAAATAAACAAATATAAGAAAATTATTTAATAATAAAGAAATAAATATATACCATTCAATATTTTTGTTCAAATAATGAATGTTTAAATCAACTGACTAAAATCGCCCTAAGCTTAATTGTTGTCTGATGAAGTTTGAGAGGTGGAGCTGTGACATGTTGGGTGTGGCAGCTCCTCGCGTTATAAAAAGACCCCTTATCCTACACCTAAAACTCTGCTCTTGTAATAACAAGGTGGAAAGGAACAGAAAATGAGTTTGACAGCTAAGGATAAAGCCTTAGTCAAGGCCCTCTGGTGTAAAATCGCTAATAAGTCTGATGCCAAAGGCCAAGAAGGTCTGGGAAGGTAAGAGCTCTTTAAATTTGACTTACGTGAATTAATTTTTTTGACTTCAAATACCACTAACCAAAACTATATAAATAATACAAGCGTATTCTTCTGTTTCCCACAGAACACTTGCTGTCTACTCTCAGACTAATATATATTCTTCAGTGGTCTGACTCTCAGCTGGTCTCAGCTCCCCCCAGGTGAAGAAACAAATGTGATGAGAGCCATCCCTGATGCTGTGGGCAAAATGGATGATCTTATTGGTGGACTGAGCTCCTTGAGTGATCTCCATGACACTGGTTCGCCTAGACCCTGAAAACTTTAAGGTGAGAGTCTTGCTAATGTGCTGTTTATGCAGTTTTAATCCTTTTACCTGAGTAGATCTTCATTTAAGGTGTTAAGCTATAGGCTACACCCAAATCAGGGTATGGAGAACTTTAAATCGAAATCAGACATACAAGATGTGAAATAAAATGTAAATTGTTATTTTTTTTTACAGTTTCAGCTGTTCATTTACTAGTTTATTTTTCTAGAGTTTGTCCCATAACATCCTCGTGACTCTTGCAGTTAATTGACTTCACCGCAGAAGTGCATGTGGCCGTGGACAAGTTCCTTGCGGCTCTGTCTGCAGCCGTCGCTGATAAATACAGACAAGCTCACCATTCTGAGGCTTCTCGTTTATCTGCAAACAGAGGCACTTCAAGTAATAAAGCTAAAATATCAGATGCAATTAATAAAATCTATAACAATCAAAAAGTCTGTTCCTCATGTTTTCTGGTCGATATGAACCAAATCAGTTGCAGGGACAAACCTTTTAGCCAAATCTTTTACATTCTATTAATTTTCTTTTTATTATGGCTTCTCGGAGGTAATCTGCCTATTCTCTTATTTAATCTTATAGAACCTTGAAAACAGTATCCATGTGTTCTACTGGAGACAAAAATAATGTGATCAACGATCAACAGAAATATCCATTCTTGAGATCAGCAGTGGTTAAATCGATGTCAATAATCGATCATCAATGTCATTTAATCTCTATTAAATACCATTGTTTAGTTCCAACTCAAATTTCTACTTAAAACTACAAAACTCAGTTGCTCAATGCTCACATCATGCTGATGATGGCCAGTGATAGGCTCATTATGAGTGATACAGAATTCAAGTTTTGACTTCTAGCCCCTTTTTGTGTTGTCATATTTAATGCTTCTGTTTGCAAAAATATTAAATGTCTTTGAATTGTAATTTAGACATTTGTGTGATGTAACTGCTTAAATTAGATTAATTAATGAGCAAACCATGTAATTATTTAGATATATAAATTAAGTGACAGCTGTTATTATTTCTCAATAAATAATTATACTCATCTTGTAAAACATCACTAATATGTATATATATATATATATATATATATATATATATATATATATATATATATATATATATATATATATATATATATATGTGTGTGTGTGTGTGTGTGTTATATAAGAGTTCATTTGCAAAAACCGATAAAAAAGAGCTGATTGCTGTGCATTATTCTCTGTTACTAAATGTAAAAAGGAAAGGAGTTTAATCAGATTAAAAGAGTTGCTCAAACTTAGGCTATATGTGACCAATAAATAAATAAATAAATAGCAAGAGAAAATAACGTTTTTCATATTGAGAAACAGTAACCATTGTAAAGTTAAATTTGTGTTTAATTTTAAGAATGAAATAATTTACCTGTTGAGAGTGTGTTGAGGAGTAGTTGGATGACTGAGCTCCACAGAATCAGTAGCTCTGGGCTGAGTCTCCCAAAACCTTCTTAACTCTACGTTGTTTTTAAGTAATGCCTTACTTAAATGAACGTATATAGATCAGTGGTTGTACCTGATTTTGTAAAAGATCCACACACGTTCGTTGCGTTCTAACAGGAAATAGTTCTGTCTTTATTTAAAATCAACACTTTTATAAATAAAAAACACCGCTTTCTCACATAAAGCAGAATGAATAATCTAACCTCGAGTCGAACCTCGACTCATTGATATTAACAAATTCAGCACCACTGCCATGGACTTCACCTGGTAACATCACACATAAGAGGGTATATCTTAAGCACCCTCCTAAAGGAGTATAGTTCGGGAAACACAGGTATACTCTATTTAATTAATACATAGCTTGTCTTCCTAACGTGATAAGAGACAAAATTATGCGAAAACATAGCTCAGGTCGATTTTTGAAGTGTGGATCCGTGCACACTATAATGGCTAATATTGCCCACAATCCATTGCACTTTGACAAACAATTAGGTTGAGAACTACAAACACGAAGAAGAACCATTAAAAAACTACAAACATGGTGGATGTGCGCGACCTACGGCTAAAGCAGAGCGGTTTAGATAAATGGGTTTGAGTTAAAATTAAATTGGTAAAAAATAAATATATATTTATTTTATGTTATCTGTGTTACATTTCGTCTCCAACAGCAATGTAAACTTTTATAAACATTCGTTTGTTCGTTAACTTTTAAATGCGTCATTATGCAGAAAATATGAGCAGAGTTCTCTGCATGAAGAACCACAGCTCGCAGATCAACGTGCTACTTTTCTCTCCGATATGTTAATAAAGTTAAATGAAATTAAATGTGGAGGATGCTAACTGTTGACAATATTATTGACAAGCCAGTTTACATTGTGACAGGGTGCATGTTACTATGCGACAGAGCATCTGTTAAAGGGATAGTTCACCCAAAAATAAAATTAAAGGTGCAGTGTGTAAAGCTTAGCGGCATCTAGCGGTGAGGTTGCGAATTGCAACCAATGGCTTAGTCCACGGCTCACCCCTCCCTTTAGAGAAGCTATGGTGGCCGACACAGGTAAAGATGTCATGGCTTAAGACAGCATAGAGCAATGAGATTTCTTTACAAAGGTAATTCAAGGAATTATAATTGCTTAAATATTAAATAAATCGATAGTATTGTGAATGCTAATGTACTTGTTCATCATTGTGTCCTTGTTTTAATCGGAAGAACAACAAAGTGATGAAACGCACTCTGTAGAGCAGTTTGTCCATTTAGGACTACTGTAGAAACATGGTGGCGAATTCAATACAATTGGACCCACGGTGTATGTAGATAGAACTCAATCTAAGGTAATAAAATACATTTCTGTAAATAAATTATTGTAAATATTACACTTTGCACCTTTAAACCCTGCAGCTCATGGCGATACATTGATGTGTAAATACACAAAACGATCGATCTGTGCAAGAAATCCATGTCAGAACCGTTAGAACTCTCCGGAGCACATCTTCTTGTGCTCAGGAGCAGGTGTGAGGTGTCTTCTTCTTCTTGCTTTATGGCTGATTGCAGACTTATAAGCATTACTGCCAACTCTTTCTCAAATGGATCATTGACACTATCTACAATCTCAATTATGAGTGTCAATGGTCCACTTGAGAGGTGGTGGTAGTTAACACTCACTTCTCTTTAGATAAAATCTCTGTCATAGATGTAATCACTGAGACAAAGGACAGAAGCTCCACTTGGACTGTCTCAACACATGTGAGATATAGACACACCAAATCACCAAGTTTTTATTTACAGAGAACAAAGAAATAACAAAAAGGGTATTAACTTCAGAAGGGGGCAAGGCCAAAATAACAAACATAACAAAAGTAACTTCTGTTGTTATTATATTGTTTTTTTTATTCACTGTTTTATAGAAGAGTGCAATTGAATATGTAGCTAATATTAAGTGGATTTTCATGAAAAATAAATCAGAACTGAAAAAAAACACTGGTTTAAAAAAAAAATGTCCAAACAGCCTTGCTATAAGAGCATTTATTGTTTTATCTTGCATCATTTACATCTATTCTTGCATTTGATGTTGATTTGAGTTGTTACTTATTATTGCCATCATACCAACTGAGAATTTATTGCAATTATTTTAAATCCATTTGAAGTATCTATCTGACTATATGACATAACATTTATGTTTTATATAAAATCTTTAGGTGTCAGGGATCTGAGAAGGAGGACCCAATTGCAGTGAGAAATAACAAGGTTTTATTTACAAGACAGACTGATACAAGAGGTAGTGAAGTGCACAACAGATACCACAACAGGAACACAATGAACAGAACAGCTAGGGAAGGCCACTGGGAATGCTTCATGAAACAACTGGCAGAATACTTGGGCAACAGAGGGGGCAGCAAGACCAGGCTGATAGAGAAGGCCACACAAGGCACCATAGTGCAGAGCTCAGAAACTTGTTGGCCACTGACTCTGGAGATAGACCAGATGCCAGGCTGATAGAACTAGGGCAGGACACATGGGGATAGGTCAGGAACTCGAACACAAGACTAGACAGGACAAAGCTCAACAAAAACACAAGTTAAATCCAAGACAAAGAATATAAACCAATGAACTAATAAAAGTAAAGTAACAAAATAAGAAATTGCCAAGTTAACCAACTTAAGAGAATAATCAAACAAAACCAAGAATCAAGACTAGAAAACTAAATAAATATTACAAATGAAAGCAAAGGGCAAGAACAAACAAATTTCTAAAACAAGGAGCAAGACAAGAACATAAAATCACAAGGGCTAGACAAAACAAGGGCACAAGACCAACCAGACAGGGAGACACAGACACGTATTCAGCCACATCCACAGACAGAGGGGGTGAGAATGACAACGGACCAGCAAACACAAAAAGGTAAGGTGCACTATAAATAGGGAGGAAAATACATGAGGGACAGGTGAGCACAATAAGACCAACTAGGGTAACAAGAGGGTGTGGTAAAGAGGAGACAAGGAGGGGCTAAAGGAGCACATGGCCGAGAAAATAACAAGGCCATGTGCTGACACTAGACACAAGAAATAAACATAAAACAAGGTGCAAACCCCTGACATTAGGGAAAAAGGATATGATGTTTTTAAATAAATTACTTGCAATCCTCGCAAAGTTTATGTATAAATCATCCAAGCACCAAAATCCTGGCCATTTCTATAGTCTAAATTTCATTAACATTGCTAAATATTATTTAAAAAAATAATAGTGGGCCATGGTTCTCAACCAGTAAAGGGTGGCAAGTCCCTTTCATGTTGGTGGAAAGCTCCTGCCTCAAGTGGAGGAGTATCTTGGGGTCTTGTTCACGAGTGAGGGAAGGATGGAGCGAGAGATTGACAGGCGGATAGGTGCAGCTTCTGCAGTGATGCGGTCGATGTACCTGTCTGTCGTGGTGAAGAAGGAGCTGAGCAACGTTTCTACTCTCACCTGTGAGACCGAAAGGACAAGATCCTGGATACAGGCGGCCAAAATGAGCTTTCTCCGCAGGGTGGCTGGGCACTCCCTTAGAGATAGGGCGAGGAGCTCTGCCACTCGGGAGGAGCTCAGAGTAGAGCTGCTGCTCCTCCACATCGAGAGGAGCCAGCTGAGGTGGCTCGGGCATCTGTTCTGGAAGCCTCATGGACGCCTTCCTGGGAAGGTGTTCCGGGTACATCCCACCGGGAGGAGGCCCCGGGGAAGACCGAGGACACGCTGGAGGGACTATGTCTCTCGGCTGGCCTGGGAATGCCTCGGTATCCCCCGGAGGAGGAAGTGTCTAGGGAGAGGGAAGTTTAGGCGTCTGTGCTTAGACTGCTGCCCCCGCGACCCGGCCCCGGATAAGCGGAAGAAGATGGATGGATGGTTGGATGGATGGAAAGATAATAAAGATCCATCTTTGATCGTCAAAAGAATTCCACGTTCAGTTCACTCAGCTAATTATATTTCACATATTATTTTCAGTTCAGTTGTGGAGGTATGATTGGTTGAAGCTTTATTTATATAGTACCTATTGAAACAGTGTTTACAAAGTATAGCCTATTTTACAGAGAGATGCATATCTGTATTTGCAGAAAATATGAAAATACAAACATAGAAGAGATATAGTTAAACTAAGTAGCTACAATAACCAGTGTGTGTTAAAACAAAAATACAACAATATAAAAATAATCTGCTAAATGCATAAATTTAAAAATAAAAAACAAGGCCCAGCAAAAATCTGTTGTGACACTACTTTTTAAAAGTGCATTATGATAACCTTTGACAACGTTTAATTAATAATTAATATCTTTAGCGCATGAGAACAGAGATATTTGAAAGTGCACAGGACACAATTTGAGTGAGAGGAGGGACACGTTTTAAGTGCACACACTCTCTCCGGGCGAGAGCAGGGCGTATCTGAGCGCGAGCGTCCAGTTTTGAGCTATGGAAATCGCTCACGAGCGAGAGATTCGCGCTACAATGATATACTCTCGACATTTGTCATTAAAATAACGCCATGATAATAAAGTCTTTCCAAGTCACAGGGCTCTTATTATTATAATTGCAGGTTCTGCCATGATAGCCAGTTTTATTAGTGCATAGGCCTAAACTGTGCTATAACTGCCGTCTTTCATTTAGCCCAAATATTCGCTGTATCGCTGCTATAGTTTGACCAAACTCCCCACCATAATCATTTCATATAAAACTCCTTTACTGTCTAAAGGTTTGTCAGCTGATGTAGGCCTTCTCTGGATAATAATAAAAAAGCTAACATCCATCAGTCGAATGGACAAGTTTTATTGTTGGAAAACACATCAGTTAATTGAACGCTGGGTGTATTACACCTTCAGTTTCAGGAAATCAGACCTTATTTTTATTTTTCTTGTGTAGCCTAGATTTTGACTGCAGTCGTAGATATGTGCCTTTTTATTTCGACAAAGCTGGGCAATACGAAGACTAAGCAAAATAACTATCACTGTATTAAAAATTAGATGCAATAAAACTAAAACACAAAGGATGCGGAGCAAATTAAAAGTAACTCGAGGTTCAGAGTTAAACTTATACCTTTTAGATCCTTTAAAAACGTTTAAGGTAAAATGGCTCAATAGAACTTAATATGGAACTTGGAATGATGTGTATATTATTTTATAATAGTCAAAAGGCACAAAAACAGCATATTGTTGGAGGATTGCAACTTATGTATATTATCAAAATAAATTAAGTTTTTTATATTTGCAATTAAATTTGCAAAACAAAGAAACTAAAAACAATGATATTTATAAAAATAGTGCCAGCTTATATTGAAGCTATACAGCTGCTGGAGGTTGTGATAAATTTTATTTCTTTTATCAATGAATTCAAGCGGTTAACACCCACAGTCTGCACATCTATCATAACTGTCTCTGAAAGGTTTTCATTTGAAAATAAGTTGCTGACTCATTAGGTCAAGTCGAAAACTTCCTAAAAGTTAAGAACCCAGCTAAAGTATATGTTGAAGATGAGGATTCTTTTCCTAAGTTGTCATAAAGAACATGTTTCTTTTTAAGAGTTTGATTTTGGTCATACTGCCGGTCTTGCGTTTCTCGATGACGATCTTAGCGCTCAAGAGCTTTTTCTACGAGTCGTAGACGTTCTTTACGATCGTTTGTTATTGATTCACGTGCGTTTTCTCAAAAATGCACTCAACACAATCGCACATAGTCCCGCTTTAAGTGCTATAGGAGTCGCTATCCGTTTGTCAAGTGCTGAAATCTCAATTTATAGAACGGCCTGTAATTGTAGTACACGCTAATATAATATAATATAATATAATATAATATAATATAATATAATATAATATAATATAATATAATATAATATAATATAATATAATATAATATAATATAATATAATATAATATAATATAATATAATATAATATAATATAATATAATATAATATAATATAATATATCTGTTATTTCCGGGGCCAATACATGGCTGGTTTTCGTGCACGTCAGGAAGTCATTGACAGATTATTTGAGTTGATCCTTTTTTTCCTGGTCTTTAAAGTGTATTTCCATTTCCTACATTACTTGTTTTGTTCGTTTTTTTCTTGTTGTTGTTGTTTTGACATTGCATTTAGATGTGTATTTCTATTTTCCCTGCCCTTTTTAATTATTTCATATATATATATATATATATATATATATATATATATATATATATATATATATATATATATATATATATATATATATATATATATATATATATATATGACGTAGGGATTTACGATTAGAGCACTCGTAGATCTACGAAGATTTTCAAGTACTACTTAAGTTATGATGGTTTGGGGATACGCAAGTCTAAGCTGATTCATGTGATCTTTTTAATATCAATTTAAGATTTTGAGAAGTGCAGCCCTGGTCAATGCTTTCTATGAATAAATGGAAGCAATCAACATTAAAGTGCTTTTAACATTATTTTATTGATCTTATTTTATAAGAGTTAGATCTTTGTGTGAACAGCTCCTGCAATCTTCTGCAATACAGCTGGTGTTCATTGGTGATGAGACTCTAGTGGTACTGTCTGCACAGAGCGGAAACGACGACACACAGAAACTTCTGCCAAGCCTCCTGGACGTCAGCATTGAAGCCAGAGGGGCCGAACTTCATGGCAGCGCACACGGTGATGCAGTCAGCTAAAAGCTGTAAAACATGAGATCCATTTGGTGGGTGTTTTTCGATCAAGTTGATTTAACATAATATGAGTACAACCGTTTTCTATATTTACAACACGCAAATATTAGTTTTATTAGCTCAAACCTACCCTGAAGTTGTCGGGATCCACATGCAGTTTCTCAGAGTGCATCACACTGAGTGGCGCATAGGTGGCCTTGATGTTATCCATGTTCTTGATGGCTCTCTCCAGACCTCCCATCACAGTCCTGCCGTGAGCTGCCACCTTGGGGTTACCCATGATCGCAGCGGGGCTTGACAGGTTCCCAAAGGAGGCGAAATATCTCTGAGTCCAGGGATACACGATCAGACACCTTAAATATGCAGAATCATTAAGAACAGCATTAAATAAACTGCGCAGCTGACATCATCTAACACGAAGAATGTGTCTATTAAAGAATGTGATGCAATGATACCTGGCCAGGGCCTGAGGTCCGAGTTCATCGGGATTGAGCTTTCCCCACAGGCCAATGATGGCACTTCGCTCAGCATCTGTCCACTCAACCATGTCTACGTTTCAAGGTGTCCTTAGGTACTTGCTTAAGTCCAGTAAGAATCACTAGTAGAAATTCAGAAACCGGAGTTTAATTTATTGACTTGATGTGTCTCCGCCCAATAAAAGATGCAAAGTCTAATTGGATAATTTCTCTGAGCAGATGACGCACATGTCTGGACATCACTGATCGGACCCCGTCCAAAAATGTTGTTTTGTGAGATGTCTTAACTCCTTAACTGTCACATAGGCGTCACATAGTGCACCATCCAAAATTTTATTTAAATAATTAATGAACAAAAATATTTTGTAACATGGTTTTGATGTACCATTTCCATGGCAATGCAATGTCTGATTTTAAAATGGGTTTCAAAGGATACATTTTTTGACATTTAAAATTTTCAATTGATATATAATTTCTTATGATTTCTTAAGTATGATAGTGAAAAATGCAACTAAGAATACTTTCTGTGAGAAAAGCCAGAACTCCTGTAATGATGCAGATTTTTTAGGTGCGCTCTTATCATAAATTAATATATTACTTTTCCTACATAATTTTTTAACAAACAAAAAAGTTGGCTATTTAGGAGTCTTATACCTTGCCAACGGTATATCGTTTGTCATGATTAGATTATGATTTAATTGTAAAATAGTGTAGTAACCAGGCGTCCCACAGAGGAGACTGGGGACAGTTAATTAAACATGAACAGGTTTTTTTTTCTGCCAAATTTTACTGATCAAATTTGCACCACGCTTATAACCACTATGTCACCATGAACAAACGTTCATAACAATAAAATGTAGTCTTTTCAGTGAAATAGCAAAATAGCAAAGCACCGTTACAAAAAGTTATTTTGATTATAATGCATGCCAGATGAATGCAATTATGTTACAAGCATTTTTCAACTGATGATGAATAATTTTATTAGACACATCATCCTTTCCAAGAGTTGCACCATAATTTTTCAACGTTTTGGGGAAAAATAATAATAATTGGGTTCATTTCATTATGATGTTAATTTTGATTCATAAGTTTTAAATGATGATTAAGAGAAAATAAAATATCAAATATCTTGATTTGCATAGCGCGTGTAGGGTGTGAATAGAAAATCCTTATCTTAATTAAAAGAGAGGCACAAAATTGGCATGTTTTTGATTGGACACCACAGGTTGGGATCAGCAGTAATGCGTTTGAGGGGTGTGGTTTGGACGTAGTTCATGGGTGTGACCTTCTTTAGTTTTATATAAAAAGTGGGACAAAATCCCGTTTTAGCCAACAGCTTTTTCTGAAGACAACCTACCTTGAGAAAAAGAAGACGCAGCAATGAGTCTCTCTGATAAGGACAAATCAATTGTGAAGGGCTTGTGGGCTAAGATTAGCCCCAGGGCCGATGAAATCGGCGCTGAAGCCTTCGGCAGGTAATACTGGAATAGGCTAATGTCTTCCTATTTGGGTTAAGATTACTTATTGACAGGTCTATAGAAACTTCCTCGGTAACTTTGCTAAATAACATAAAAATGTAATGTTTTCATTTATTCAATTACATTAAAGTAGCCTATAATGTTTAGATCATCGGAATTATTATTGTTATCATTTCGTTTCAGAATGCTGACCGTCTACCCTCAGACCAAGACCTACTTCTCCCACTGGGCTGACCTGAGCCCTGGAGGTGCTCAAGTGAAGAAGCACGGCAAGGTTATCATGGGTGCAGTCGGCGATGCCGTTTCAAAAATAGACGACCTTGTGGGAGGTCTGATGGCCCTGAGCGAACTTCATGCTTTCAAGCTGCGTGTTGACCCGGCCAACTTCAAGGTAAACCATGACAAAACAATGTATCATACATAAGTTTACTCATAATGGGCATTGTAGTATGGTAATGTGTTTCTGTTTCTTCCTTTTCTAGATCCTTGCACACAATGTCATTGTGGTCATCGGCATGCTCTTCCCTGGAGACTTCACCCCAGAGGTTCATATGTCAGTTGACAAGTTTTTCCAGAACTTGGCCCTGGCTCTTGCTGAGAAGTACCGCTAAACATCTAGTGGGCATTCATACGCTACACTGTGCGGCACCCCTAAGCAACTCAAGTGTGATGTCTGAATAACATTTCTCAATAAAAGGCACAGAATTAAACGAGTCATGTCTTATTTGTATCAATAGGCTATATTTGAATCGGTCATATGTGTTTTCTAACCCTTTTTTCGTGGTAAAGTGAAAGCCTATAGGCTAGCCTACTTTATTCTCACTGAGCTATCCTTAAAATTATAAATATTTTACCAACTGTTTTTAATTTTTGATTCAAAATTAACTTAGGCTACTTTCACATATACCCTGAACTCTCGGTTCATTAACATTTTATAATAGATGTTATCGGTTCCAAAAACGGAACCGACCTGGAGTAAATTCAGACAACTCAAACTACGGTTACCTTTATGGATTTAGCAGAAGCTTTTTTCCCAAAGTGACTTAGCCTACAAAAGGGGAACAAAGGCTGACGTTCTCAACAGAACACCGTATCCAGGTGTCACCATTGAAACAGACGCTCAGAGGAAGCACCATACTTTACCTGTTGTTAAGGGCTATTTACATTCTTGTGCATATGGCCACCTGGGCGATTGTTCAGTCGTTTATAATCTTATCACAGCAGGCACTGAACGTCTAAATAATGCAAGATTGACTTTGGACATCACATCGTGCATATATTGCATTTTGGTTGTAAATGAAAATCGGGTTGACGTCAGTATTTGACGTCCGTTTGACGTTGAATTAACGTTGGATTTTGGATAGGCTACACAACATAAACAGCAAAACATCAACGTCAGCTGACTTGGTTATTTGGAATCAATATTTAACATTGATATTAGACGTTGAATTTACATTGACCTGACCTGACGTCGCAACCGAAATCTTATTGTGTGCATGCTGGGATCAATGAATACGTATTTTTATTACTGTGGACAAAATGATGTTGTTTATCTGATAAAGTACCCTAATACAAAGAAAGATTGGTTAAACTAAAACATCAGTCTGCTTTCAAATATAATTTGCCTGTATATATATTTAAACGTTTTGCTTCCACATTTATTGCTTCCATTTGTGTTGTGTGTAGGCTACTGAACTAAACTGGTCTCACATCACAAATGAATCTAATCTGAAGAACGTATATGCTTTTTTTTATTATAATAGAGGGAACCAGGGGTTTTCAAGTTCAGAAATCATATCAGAATGAAAACAGCATAACAGTGGTCCAAAATACAAATCATGACAGGAGACAAGATTTGAACTATTGTGGGTTTTTAAAATAGCATATACATAGCCTAATTCATCATATAACACGGTTCATGATCGGTCTTGATTATTAGTATAAAAACAACAAATTTAAATTCAATACAATATCTGCTGTGTCCGAGGGTGTTTAGAGGCCACATAGTCCAACGCTATCTCACGAACAATTCGTAGCCTACGAATTTGTACGACCTCACATACGATTTGTCTAAACCCGATTGAGAAATAAGATTTTGACAGGATTCTTAAAAAATGTTTAGCGTCAAAAATATGAAAAATTCTTTACTGTCTCTTGTTTTCGAAAGCAATTTTAAAAAGCTGAGAAAGGTGTACTTTAAAATACGTACAAATAATTATTTTTTTGCTAAATACTTAAGACTTTTAATAGGGTTTTTATTATTATTTATTTTTATTTTTTTGGCGTATGCCTATTATCTGCAAATTACTGAATTTAAGTACAATTTCAAAGTAGCCTACTTTTTACCACGAAAAAAAAAACCTTCATTATCTAAATTGTAACTTGTGAATTGACACTAATTATTTGGCATGTCTTATGTATGATGGACCAGGGATGAGTTTAAACTATTTGAAATGAGCTTCTGGCGTGAAATCACTATCACAAACTTCAGCTTCTCGTGACAGCAGAACTTCAGCCTCTGTGAACAAATATAATGAATTTACAACATATATTGCTTGTTTTTAGATTTCCGTTAGTCCCAAACCCAACGGAGCCAATGTTTGTGTCCGGACAGAAACTGTGCGAAAACACTAGACTCATAATAAGTCTATTAAAATATTTAAAAAGTGTCTGTCAACCTATAATGTCTCTGCAGTCTTCAGTTAGTGTGCTGGTGGAAACTAGTGCGTTCAGATATGTTAACCCGGTTTGATGCCCTGCATGGGCTGGGTTTCCTAGTAACGATGGATTTTAGCTCTTAAAAACGCTTGCCGAAATTCCACGTGCGTTTCCACACAAAAATGTAGGCTACTTAACACGAACACGCCAAAACGCGTTCTACGTGCTACTTCTAAAGACTGTTCATTTGTCAAGTTCTGAAATATTACCTTACAGAATCGTATCCTTGAACCTAATAGTCTTCACCTGATGATTAGAAAAAAAAGAAAAATAAAACCTTTCTAAAAGATGAAATTCATGTTCTTCTGAAGGAAATAGAGCAAAACAAATGTCATTTTCAGCAGATTTAAAGGACACCATACAAAACGGAAAAACAAAACATATGGGAGGACTTTGCCACAGATTTAACTGCAACCAGGGGTGTTAAGAGACCAGGGAAGGAGGTCTGCATAAAGTGGCAGGACTTTGTAAGCCTGGCAAAAAGGAAGAGGGCACTGCAGAGTATAACAATTTAAAATAAACAAAAACAGGTAATTAGACCAATGACTCTCCCCTTCTTGCAGCAGAGGAAGAAAAGGTCCTGTCAATAGGCTACTTCAGATGGCATTTGTGGTGGTATTGACCATCATGGATGAGTAGGGATGCTTCAGCCTGAGCTGAAGTCAGGTCCTACATGCTCAGAGGAACTATTTAATAACTACAGTTTCACCTGCCATCTCCCAACACTAACCATCTCCTAGCCCTCCAAACAAACCTCTCAGGCCTCACCCCACAGCCACAACACCTCAGTTTGAGAAGGTCTGTGATTGTAGTCAGGATTGTAGTTAGTGCAGCTGGAGAGATGTCTTGAAAGACATTAGACAATGTCTTTAAGAGGCCAATAAGAGGAACAACAATCTTCAACAGCAGCTCATTGACTTCAAAAAGGCCAAGCTGACTTTGGAGACTTACACTGAATTGACACTGAGTTTCTGAATTGAATGACTAATGGTTGATGGATATTTTTAAACATAAAAAATATGTTTAGATATTATTAATATATAAAGTGTATATATTAAGGGTGATAGTAGCACAAATGTACTTCATCCAGCCAATATATTTCTACAGGTACAGACAAAACTATAAAATCACACTGAATACAATAAAGTTGAAAATGCAATCTAGTTGTCCTGCAGGTGACCTCAGAACTCTGTCTTCTTGCTATGCACGAGGGCTATCAGGGCTTTACGATTACTCCAGAGAGCACTCGTAGATCTACGATGATTTTCAAATGCTTAAGTTACGATGCTTTTGGAAACAGACCGTTGTACTAAGATCAGTCACAT
The DNA here is from genome assembly GCF_963082965.1 of Carassius carassius. Lineage (NCBI taxonomy): Eukaryota > Metazoa > Chordata > Actinopteri > Cypriniformes > Cyprinidae > Carassius > Carassius carassius. Next base: position 26,337,485 of record NC_081763.1, on the reverse strand, counting down.
GAACGTTTTCACGACGTTCTTAGGCTTTCGATGATTTTGAGAAACGCAGCCCTAGCTGTGCATTTGTTATTGCCATCATGCAATATGCTATAGACCTCTTCAGCAGATGTAAACTTATTAATCAGTTATTAGGAATTATAGGCTAAGATTTCTTTCCTGCATAGCCTACATCTGTGATACGAAGGCTTCAAAGTGTGACATTTTCTTTGTGAATATGATAGGCTACATCAGGTCAGATAATGTCGTTCGTTGTCCGCTCAACAATCATTCTGAATGGCGATATTGTGACTGTGTCCGAGTGAACAAAATAGTAGCCTATTCATTTGAAACGGTGTATAAGACCTAGATTGGGGGTATTGAGAAATAATGTTACCGAAAGGATTCGCATTTTACAGACGCAGTAGCCCTCTAGCGACACTGAGTGGATTTCTTTCGCGTCTTAACCCTCACTAATATCTAATAGCTAAGTTTGTGGTATTATCATATAGGCCTTTTTGTATTAACATAAGACTAACAGTGACATGAATATATAATAATAAAAAATGGGTTATAAGTCTATTACAAATGTAGCTAATGCGTATATTTATATATTAAAATATGGTTAATTTTTAGATTTCATTTTTTTCATTTCCCTGAATATAGGCTATCTTTTATATCAAATAAAATGTGTTAGAGAGCGAGAGAGAGAGAGAGAGAGAGAGAGAGAGACAGAGAGAGTGAGATTGGCGTCCCCTGCTGGTTACATTTAGATCTGTTTTGTTCTGGTCTGTTTAATTTCAGATTTGTTATAAGTATATCTTAATACACGTGGACAGCAGGGGTCGCTAAAAGACTTCAGTTTGTGATGCAAGACTTAAATATTATAAACGTTAATATTAGACTGCCTAGAGGTTATCAGAATATAATCTGTTGCCAGATTTGGTCATGAAAAACGTTATACGCACGTTCCAAAATGTATATATATTATATATATTTATATTATTTATTTATAATAATGTATATTATTATAATATAATATTATTTATAATTATGTACATATTTTGATTCAGGAAACTGTCATATCAAATAGGCTACAAAAGTCACTAGGCTATGTTTGATTTCGTAAATAGGCCTATCCTGTAGCCTGCAACTCTCATGTGGGAGACCATCAATTACGAGCAATTATTTGTCTGTTAAACACGTCAAGAGAAAACGGAGAAGAGAGAGAAAATTAGAAAAAATGTTTCTCTTGTCAGATACTAAATTCAGTGTCTCTGTTCAGAATTTCATATGTGGCCTATAAAGTATGTATTAATATGTATATTATCTGTCATATGTATTTATTATTTAGCCTATGTCCATCATATATAATCTATATCCGATGACAATAATGTTCTTTAAGAAAAATATTGCCATATTAAATAAAATAATAAAAAATTAATCTCTGCAAAATAGATAGAATTAACTCTTTGCGGAAAGCCTATTAGAATAGAAAAGTAGGCTATGATATGCATCTCTTGGGTGGACCTGGTTGAACCAACCCACAAACTTGTAACCCAATACCCTGCCAAGGGGTGGGGTGATGAAGGGCATTTAAAAGTACCGCAATGAGACTCTCTCTCTTCACAGCACTCTTTAGCATCTGTTAAAGGCAGTCAGTCTGAACATCTAAAGTCAGAAACATGGTTGTGTGGACAGAATTTGAGAGGACCACCATCCAGGACATCTTCTCCAAGATGGACTACGAAGTCGTTGGTCAACAATCTCTGGCAAGGTATTGAGTCTTGGCATTAACTTGAAGCGGGCAACTAGTTTACAAACAGCGCTCTGATAAAATGCTCTTTCTCTTCGTTCTGGTTTGTAGATGTCTGGTCGTTTACCCCTGGACCCAGAGGTACTTTGGCAATTTTGGAAACCTGTACAATGCCGCTGCCATCATGGGAAACCCCATGGTTGCTGCACACGGTAAAGTCGTGCTCCATGGCCTGGACAAAGCCGTGAAGAACATGGACGACATCAAAGCCGCCTATGCTGAACTAAGTGTGCTGCACTCCGAGAAGCTCCATGTAGATCCTGACAACTTCAGGGTAAGTTAATAAGTTAATAAGTCTTGATCTGACCTAAGTGTTCATCCATCCTCTGTCTGTCTATATGACACTGTCCTTGTGTCCTCCCACAGCTTCTGGGTGACTGCTTAACCATTGTTGTTGCTGCTCAACTCGGCGCTGCATTCACACCTGAGGTCCAGGCCGCTTTTCAGAAGTTCCTCGCCGTCGTGATCTCCTCTCTTCGAAGACAGTACCACTAGAAACAAAACCTGCTTTGACTGTTACACAGAGGATCTTCTGATGTTTAAACAAAAGAATGTGTTCTTCTGAGTTGAAGCAAATAAATGTTTCAGTATTCAATATGCAGTCTATCCTGTGTTCTTTAATATTCGCATGAATTCAGACAATTTGTGTCTTAGGGTTTGCTTCTGCTGCAGGCAGCTTTTGAAGCCTTTGGTATAAACTGTTTCTAACTGATCATCTTTTATAAAATAGGCAAAAGTTTGTGTATAACCTAATCTGATTACCTCTATTATTGGAGATAATCAAAATAACTTTAATAAGGACAGAAAGCATAGGCCTATTCCATGTCTTATTCAAATGACCCAACGAGTATAACCAATACACAATTATTGTACTTGATTTAAGGAATAGTCCGTTAAACAAACAAACAAATAAGACATTTCTCAGTGTAACTGAAAGAATAGAATGCACTAAAGAACACTTTAGTATTATACATAGGTTATATCGAGTCAAAGTTTATTTATAAAGCACTTATTTAGAAATGTGTTTACCAGTACAAGCATGAATAAGGCAATATGACAAATAGAATAACAAAGTTAAAAATATTATGAAATATTATAGAATAATGTCAAATAAAATAGCAGCTCTCACACAGCTAGACTTAAAAACAGTAACTGTTGGCTCGTTTGGGCCTTTCTAACATGTAAAGGGAAATTATTCCAAAGTTTGGGCCCACCACTGCAAACTGCAAAGGTATGTATTATGTATTATTATAATATAGGCCTATTAAATATATATGCAACTAAAGATTAGTGTAATATATACTATATACTATTTTAATCCCTTTATTAATGTATATGTAAACAAAAGTAATAATTACACACTGAACGTTGAAAAATAACTTTAAAAAAGTTTTACAGAGCGAGAAAAGGCTGCTTTGTTAGATTTCAAAGGTTCATAAATGGAGCCAAGTGCAGGAAATTAAATATAGTAATTTACTCAATTAAAAGATCAATCATTACAAACATCTGAGCGAAAGTAACCGTTTCAACATTTATTTAACTAGGCTTCTTCATTTATAATTTAAAGTATGGAATAGTAAAAAAGACAAACAACTTTTTTTTTCTTGAGGAAAGAAGTAAAATTTTCTACTAGTAATATTATATTTGTAATAAGTGGGAATATTCATAAGTGGCATATTTTTGCACACTGAAGGACTTAAATTACAACAATTGGAAAACCCTCCAAAATTAATGCAATTAGACTATTTAGCAGACTAATGAAGTTCAATTACTGAAGTGTATTCAAATAATTTAGCAATATGCTTGTTTATTGAAAAGGTTTTTATTTTATTTTAAAGTTGATTTATTTATTTTCTTATTTGTTTGTGTGGTTGGTAATATCATGTTTGATTAGTCAACACTATAAAACAACTTTGCTTTCATGTTCATTGACTGGTAGTTCTTCAGAATAAATGAAACATCTGCAATATTTGTGTTTGATTTGAGACTGTATCTAGTCTCTCACCATTCTCAACACTGACTGGTGTGTGACAAAAACATGCACCAAAGACGCTAGCTAATGTTTTTCATAATCATTTATTGCATCATAAGACAGAATGTTTATACAGGCATTCATCTGGTTTGACGCGGACCTACTCGAAGACACTCAACATGCGCTTATCTGTACTTCTCGGACAGAGCCAGAGCCAAAGCACAGAGGAACTTGTCCATAGCAACATGGGCCTCTGGGGTGAAGTCGGTGGGGAACATAATGGCCAGAACCACGAGGATGTTGTGGGACAGAATCTATGGAAAAACAAAAGAAAGTGTTACCGCGACTAGGAGACTATGACAGAATCGGAGTTGACTAAAGGTGAATTTACTTGCGCTTACCTTGAAATTGGCGGGGTCCACACGCAGCTGGAAAGCATGAAGCTCGCTGAGGTTCAGGAGTCCAGAGGAAAGGTCATCGATTTTACTGACAGCCTCAGCGACGCCGCCCATCACAGTCTTCCCGTGCTTCCTCACTGGGGCAGAGCTGGGGCTCAGGTCCTTCCAGTGAGAGAAATAGGTTTTGGTCTGGGGGTAGACCACCAACATCCTACACAGACACAGCGAATTTAATTGCAGATATATATGCCCGAAGAAAACATTGTGCGTATACACGCCATTAATAACCTTACCTAGAAAGAGCATCCTGACCAATGTCATCAGCCTTTCCCGAGATTTTGGCCCAAAGGTCTTTGACGGCAGCTTTGTCTTTGGCAGAGAGACTCATCGTGGAAGGAGGACTTTGCAGCAAACTTCTGTAGGTTTCTGACAAGAGGACTGACGGTTTTATACTGCCTTCAGGAAGATACACCCAAGACCCTCCTCTCACCCCCGAAGATGACTTATCAGACTGTGGAAGACTGCCAGAATATTACACTCTTTTTCTCATGACATAGTTTTTCCTTTTCTTTCCACTTTATTGATTTAATAAGCAATTAATTAAATTGAAATTAATTAATGTAGCTAATAATAACTATAACTCGAATGAATACGGCGATACTCCGTTAGACTTGTTTGAGTTACTGAAACAGCTTTCCACACAACAAGAAATTAAAAATATAATATAGGTCTAGTGTACAACTGGAACCGAGGGACAGCTGAAACACATCAAATAACTTGCCTGTAGCCTACATCACAATCGAGTGATGACTTTTGCTCCACACGTGCATGGTAGCACGATTCTCTAATCCAAAGATATGGAACAATGTCTAATTTTAGGGATGCAGTTTTGACTTCACCGCCTCTCTTTAACATGAAATATTTGCTTGTTGTATTATGAGTAACACGGAGCTTTGATGCGTGTGATCTCTCCTCAAAGAATGTTTCATAACATGGTATTCTTCTGTGTTTTCGTGTAAATTAGAGAATTGAGCGGGATGGTCAGCGGGGACAGGGGTACAGATGAAACGAGCCAACACATAATTGAATAATATAAGCTAAGTAACTAATGAGCTGATTTTTATGTCTTTAATGTAAAACTATTGACAATAGACTGACAATAGTCTATTGTTCAACGTTTTAGAAATTAACTATTCCTATATATGTGAACTATTCATATATGTGAACTATTCATATGTGAACCATTAATCAATTGTTCGGTTATTCACTGATGATCTCTTGGCTTTTTAAATATGCTTTAATGGGAACTTATTAAGTTGTATAAAAGTGATAAAGTACAGTAATAAAATGAAGGGCTGAAATGAAATATATATATATATATTTTTTTTTTTGTCGAAAAATAAAACATTTTACATTTGAAATAATTTAGGTTACCTTAAAGCATTAAACATGAGTGTTTAAATTGTATGGGAACTGTAAAAAAGTATTTATGAACTAACTGTAGAAAATATAAATTATTTATTGTTATTCATAATTTGTTTAGTTAGTAGACAACTGAAAGGAACACCACATGAAGAAAATGCATAGTTTTGAGTCTTATGCAGAACATGGTTTGATAATTATGGAACAAACAGTTCAACAAAATTAAAATGTTCAGAATTCCCTATTTATAAAAGCATTATATCATATGCAATCTATGTAATCGGATTATCAGATATAATTGTTCTTTAGAAATGCTGACACATTAAAATAATTTAAAAAACAGTTAGACTCATTGGTATTTCTTTTTAATCTAAAATATTGTAATAATTAACTGTTTCAGTTTAATCTTTGCAGCTAGAATAAAAAAAGTTGGCTATGATATGCATCTCTTGGGTGGACCTGGTTGAACCAACCCACAAACTCGTCACCAAGGGGTGGGGTGATGAAGGGCATTTAAAAGTACCGCAATGAGACTCTCTCTCTTCACAGCACTCTTTAGCATCTGTTAAAGGCAGTCAGTCTGAACATCTAAAGTCAGAAACATGGTTGTGTGGACAGAATTTGAGAGGACCACCATCCAGGACATCTTCTCCAAGATGGACTACGAAGTCGTTGGTCAACAATCTCTGGCAAGGTATTGAGTCTTGGCATTAACTTGAAGCGGGCAACTAGTTTACAAACAGCGCTCTGATAAAATGCTCTTTCTCTTCGTTCTGGTTTGTAGATGTCTGGTCGTTTACCCCTGGACCCAGAGGTACTTTGGCAATTTTGGAAACCTGTACAATGCCGCTGCCATCATGGGAAACCCCATGGTTGCTGCACACGGTAAAGTCGTGCTCCATGGCCTGGACAAAGCCGTGAAGAACATGGACGACATCAAAGCCGCCTATGCTGAACTAAGTGTGCTGCACTCCGAGAAGCTCCATGTAGATCCTGACAACTTCAGGGTAAGTTAATAAGTTAATAAGTCTTGATCTGACCTAAGTGTTCATCCATCCTCTGTCTGTCTATATGACACTGTCCTTGTGTCCTCCCACAGCTTCTGGGTGACTGCTTAACCATCGTTGTTGCTGCTCAACTCGGCGCTGCATTCACACCTGAGGTCCAGGCCGCTTTTCAGAAGTTCCTCGCCGTCGTGATCTCCTCTCTTCGAAGACAGTACCACTAGAAACAAAACCTGCTTTGACTGTTACACAGAGGATCTTCTGATGTTTAAACAAAAGAATGTGTTCTTCTGAGTTGAAGCAAATAAATGTTTCAGTATTCAATATGCAGTCTATCCTGTGTTCTTTAATATTCGCATGAATTCAGACAATTTGTGTCTTAGGGTTTGCTTCTGCTGCAGGCAGCTTTTGAAGCCTTTGGTATAAACTGTTTCTAACTGATCATCTTTTATAAAATAGGCAAAAGTTCGTGTATAACCTAATCTGATTACCTCTATTATTGGAGATAATCAAAATAACTTTAATAAGGACAGAAAGCATAGGCCTATTCCATGTCTTATTCAAATGACCCAACGAGTATAACCAATACACAATTATTGTACTTGATTTAAGGAATAGTCCGTTAAACAAACAAACAAATAAGACATTTCTCAGTGTAACTGAAAGAATAGAATGCACTAAAGAACACTTTAGTATTATACATAGGTTATATCGAGTCAAAGTTTATTTATAAAGCACTTATTTAGAAATGTGTTTACCAGTACAAGCATGAATAAGGCAATATGACAAATAGAATAACAAAGTTAAAAATATTATGAAATATTATAGAATAATGTCAAATAAAATAGCAGCTCTCACACAGCTAGACTTAAAAACAGTAACTGTTGGCTCGTTTGGGCCTTTCTAACATGTAAAGGGAAATTATTCCAAAGTTTGGGCCCACCACTGCAAACTGCAAAGGTATGTATTATGTATTATTATAATATAGGCCTATTAAATATATATGCAACTAAAGATTAGTGTAATATATACTAAATACTATTTTAATCCCTTTATTAATGTATATGTAAACAAAAGTAATAATTACACACTGAACGTTGAAAAATAACTTTAAAAAAGTTTTACAGAGCGAGAAAAGGCTGCTTTGTTAGATTTCAAAGGTTCATAAATGGAGCCAAGTGCAGGAAATTAAATATAGTAATTTACTCAATTAAAAGATCAATCATTACAAACATCTGAGCGAAAGTAACCGTTTCAACATTTATTTAACAAGGCTTCTTCATTTATAATTTAAAGTATGGAATAGTAAAAAAGACAAACAACTTTTTTTTTTCTTGAGGAAAAAAGTACAATTTTCTACTAGTAATATTATATTTGTAATAAGTGGGAATATTCATAAGTGGCATATTTTTGCACACTGAAGGACTTAAATTACAACAATTGGAAAACCCTCCAAAATTAATGCAATTAGACTATTTAGCAGACTAATGAAGTTCAATTACTGAAGTGTATTCAAATAATTTAGCAATATGCTTGTTTATTGAAAAGGTTTTTATTTTATTTTAAAGTTGATTTATTTATTTTCTTATTTGTTTGTGTGGTTGGTAATATCATGTTTGATTAGTCAACACTATAAAACAACTTTGCTTTCATGTTCATTGACTGGTAGTTCTTCAGAATAAATGAAACATCTGCAATATTTGTGTTTGATTTGAGACTGTATCTAGTCTCTCACCATTCTCAACACTGACTGGTGTGTGACAAAAACATGCACCAAAGACGCTAGCTAATGTTTTTCATAATCATTTATTGCATCATAAGACAGAATGTTTATACAGGCATTCATCTGGTCTGACGCGGACCTAGTCGAAGACACTCAACATGCGTTTATCTGTACTTCTCGGACAGAGCCAGAGCCAAAGCACAGAGGAACTTGTCCATAGCAACATGGGCCTCTGGGGTGAAGTCGGTGGGGAACATAATGGCCAGAACCACGAGGATGTTGTGGGACAGAATCTATGGAAAAACAAAAGAAAGTGTTACCGCGACTAGGAGACTATGACAGAATCGGAGTTGACTAAAGGTGAATTTACTTGCGCTTACCTTGAAATTGGCGGGGTCCACACGCAGCTGGAAAGCATGAAGCTCGCTGAGGTTCAGGAGTCCAGAGGAAAGGTCATCGATTTTACTGACAGCCTCAGCGACGCCGCCCATCACAGTCTTCCCGTGCTTCCTCACTGGGGCAGAGCTGGGGCTCAGGTCCTTCCAGTGAGAGAAATAGGTTTTGGTCTGGGGGTAGACCACCAACATCCTACACAGACACAGCGAGTTGAATTGCAGATATATATGCCCGAAGAAAACATTGTGCATATACACGCCATTAATAACCTTACCTAGAAAGAGCATCCTGACCAATGTCATCAGCCTTTCCCGAGATTTTGGCCCAAAGGTCTTTGACGGCAGCTTTGTCTTTGGCAGAGAGACTCATCGTGGAAGGAGGACTTTGCAGCAAACTTCTGTAGGTTTCTGACAAGAGGACTGACGGTTTTATACTGCCTTCAGGAAGATACACCCAAGACCCTCCTCTCACCCCCGAAGATGACTTATCAGACTGTGGAAGACTGCCAGAATATTACACTCTTTTTCTCATGACATAGTTTTTCCTTTTCTATCCACTTTATTTAATAAATTAGCAATTAATTAAATTGAAATTAATTAATGTAGCTAATAATAACTATAACTCGAATGAATACGGCGATACTCCGTTAGACTTGTTTGAGTTACTGAAACAGCTTTCCACACATCAAGCAATTAAAAATATAATATAGGTCTAGTGTACAACTGGAACCGAGGGACAGCTGAAACACATCAAATAACTTGCCTGTAGCCTACATCACAATCGAGTGATGACTTTTGCTCCACACGTGCATGGTAGCACGATTCTCTAATCCAAAGATATGGAACAATGTCTAATTTTAGGGATGCAGTTTTGACTTCACCGCCTCTCTTTAACATGAAATATTTGCTTGTTGTATTATGAGTAACACGGACCTTTGATGCGTGTGATCTCTCCTCAAAGAATGTTTCATAACATGGTATTCTTCTGTGTTTTCGTGTAAATTAGAGAATTGAGCGGGATGGTCAGCGGGGACAGGGGTACAGATGAAACGAGCCAACACATAATTGAATAATATAAGCTAAGTAACTAATGAGCTGATTTTTATGTCTTTAATGTAAAACTATTGACAATAGACTGACAATAGTCTATTGTTCAACGTTTTAGAAATTAACTATTCCTATATATGTGAACTATTCATATATGTGAACTATTCATATGTGAACCATTAATCAATTGTTTGGTTATTCACTGATGAATCTAAAATATTGTAAGAATTAACTGTTTCAGTTTAATCTTTGCAGCTAGAATAAAAAAAGTTGGCTATGATATGCATCTCTTGGGTGGACCTGGTTGAACCAACCCACAAACTCGTCACCAAGGGGTGGGGTGATGAAGGGCATTTAAAAGTACCGCAATGAGACTCTCTCTCTTCACAGCACTCTTTAGCATCTGTTAAAGGCAGTCAGTCTGAACATCTAAAGTCAGAAACATGGTTGTGTGGACAGAATTTGAGAGGACCACCATCCAGGACATCTTCTCCAAGATGGACTACGAAGTCGTTGGTCAACAATCTCTGGCAAGGTATTGAGTCTTGGCATTAACTTGAAGCGGGCAACTAGTTTACAAACAGCGCTCTGATAAAATGCTCTTTCTCTTCGTTCTGGTTTGTAGATGTCTGGTCGTTTACCCCTGGACCCAGAGGTACTTTGGCAATTTTGGAAACCTGTACAATGCCGCTGCCATCATGGGAAACCCCATGGTTGCTGCACACGGTAAAGTCGTGCTCCATGGCCTGGACAAAGCCGTGAAGAACATGGATGAAATCAAAGCCGCCTATGCTGAACTAAGTGTGCTGCACTCCGAGAAGCTCCATGTAGATCCTGACAACTTCAGGGTAAGTTAATAAGTTAATAAGTCTTGATCTGACCTAAGTGTTCATCCATCCTCTGTCTGTCTATATGACACTGTCCTTGTGTCCTCCCACAGCTTCTGGGTGACTGCTTAACCATTGTTGTTGCTGCTCAACTCGGCGCTGCATTCACACCTGAGGTCCAGGCCGCTTTTCAGAAGTTCCTCGCCGTCGTGATCTCCTCTCTTCGAAGACAGTACCACTAGAAACAAAACCTGCTTTGACTGTTACACAGAGGATCATCTGATGTTTAAACAAAAGAATGTGTTCTTCTGAGTTGAAGCAAATAAACGTGTCAGTATTCAATATGCAGTCTATCCTGTGTTCTTTAATATTCACATGAATTCACATATTGTTCATTCATATATTTTTATTCATTATGTGAAAGAATGTGCCATTTCAAACAAAAAATCATTTACAAATAGAAATAGCTGTATATATATATATATATATATATATATATATATATATTTATTTATTTATATATATATATACAACCCGAATTCCGGAAAAGTTGGGACGTTTTTTAAATTTTAATAAAATGAAAACTAAAGGAATTTCAAATCACATGAGCCAATATTTTATTCACAATAGAACATAGATAACGTAGCAAATGTTTAAACTGAGAAATTTTACACTTTTATCCACTTAATTAGCTCATTTAAAATGTAATGCCTGCTACAGGTCTCAAAAAAGTTGGCACGGGGGCAACAAATGGCTAAAAAAGCAAGCAGTTTTGAAAAGATTCAGCTGGGAGAACATCTAGTGATTAATTAAGTTAATTGATATCAGGTCTGTAACATGATTAGCTATAAAAGCTTTGTCTTAGAGAAGCAGAGTCTCTCAGAAGTAAAGATGGGCAGAGGCTCTCCAATCTGTGAAAGACTGCGTAAAAAAATTGTGGAAAACTTTAAAAACAATGTTCCTCAACGTCAAATTGCAAAGGCTTTGCAAATCTCATCATCTACAGTGCATAACATCATCAAAAGATTCAGAGAAACTGGAGAAATCTCTGTGCGTAAGGGACAAGGCCGGAGACCTTTATTGGATGCCCGTGGTCTTCGGGCTCTCAGACGACACTGCATCACTCATCGGCATGATTGTGTCAATGACATTACTAAATGGGCCCAGGAATACTTTCAGAAACCACTGTCGGTAAACACAATCCGCCGTGCCATCAGCAGATGCCAGCTAAAGCTATATCATGCAAAAAGGAAGCCATATGTGAACATGGTCCAGAAGCGCCGTCGTGTCCTGTGGGCCAAGGCTCATTTAAAATGGACTATTTCAAAGTGGAATAGTGTTTTATGGTCAGACGAGTCCAAATTTGACATTCTTGTTGGAAATCACGGACGCCGTGTCCTCCGAGCTAAAGAGGAAGGAGACCTTCCAGCATGTTATCAGCGTTCAGTTCAAAAGCAAGCATCTCTGATGGTATGGGGGTGCATAAGTGCATACGGTATGGGCAGCTTGCATGTTTTGGAAGGCTCTGTGAATGCTGAAAGGTATATAAAGGTTTTAGAGCAACATATGCTTCCCTCCAAACAACGTCTATTTCAGGGAAGGCCTTGTTTATTTCAGCAGGACAATGCAAAACCACATACTGCAGCTATAACAACAGCATGGCTTCGTCGTAGAAGAGTCCGGGTGCTAACCTGGCCTGCCTGCAGTCCAGATCTTTCACCTATAGAGAACATTTGGCGCATCATTAAACGAAAAATACGTCAAAGACGACCACGAACTCTTCAGCAGCTGGAAATCTATATAAGGCAAGGATGGGACCAAATTCCAACAGCAAAACTCCAGCAACTCATAGCCTCAATGCCCAGACGTCTTCAAACTGTTTTGAAAAGAAAAGGAGATGCTACACCATGGTAAACATGCCCCGTCCCAACTATTTTGAGACCTGTAGCAGAAATCAAAATAGAAATGAGCTCATTTTGTGCATAAAATTGTAAACTTTCTCAGTTTAAACATTTGCTATGTTATCTATGTTCTATTGTGAATAAAATATTGGCTCATGTGATTTGAAAGTCTTTTAGTTTTCATTTTATTAAAATTTAAAAAACGTCCCAACTTTTCCGGAATTCAGGTTGTATAAGGAGGATACCTTTTCAGAGAGGTAACAGAGTTTGATGGTTCTACAGTTATTTTCGCCAAAACAGATACAAACTTTTGCACAAATACACAAGACAAACATTGGTTGTTCCAATTGTTCAAGAATAATTTGCATAAATAATGGTAACATATTTGAAGTTGAAATCTTCTGCTACTGAAAAACACAACCAAATATAATTTACATGTTCTTGCGGAGTTCACTGATGTTATTTTAACAATGAGTGTTATGATTGTAAGTGTTGATTCAAGGGTACTTCTAGGCTTGAATTGTCTTATATATAAAATAATAAACAACAAACATAAAAATGAATAAAATAAAACGAAGGAATTAATAAATTATTAACTGAACAAACAAACAAACAACAAATAAAAAAGTATACACACACACACACACACACACACACACACACACACACACACACACACATATATATATATATATATATATATATATATATATATATATATATATATATATATATATAGAATTTTAATATATATAATATTACAAAATGTGTTTATAACACATAATTATGATAACAAATAATATATAATAATATATAATTATTTGAGTTTCTAGGTGTAAACAATTTAAGATAATGCAGCAAAGAACACTTTGAGAGATTTGACCCCCTTATAGTTTACATAGGCTACTGGACGCTGAAAAACAACTTATAATAGAAAGCTTTTTACAAAAAAATTTACTCAGCGAGAAACTTATATATTTATAAGAATTCAGAAGTTCATAACTGAAGCCAAATGGTTCAAATTAAATTTAATCAATAAAATTTATTGAACTGAAAGCAGAGTAGGGGAGAGTGGGGAGGGGAGACTATGAAGAGAAGAAACACAAGGGAGGAGTTCCCTTAAAAAACATTTATCCCTTCATTCTAATTCTAATTGCTGTTGTTGTTTTTTTTTTTCTCTGTTTAGTCTGGTTTGGGGGGGGGGTTACAACATTGGTGTTAAACATATTGTTTCAGAAATGCAAACAATTAAAGACTGAAATTTTAATTTGGTTGGTTTTAAGTTGTTTACATTGGCTTTAAGAAAAGAAATAATACTGTTTGAAAAAGGAAATTTGATTTTTAAATTAGTTTTTAAAAGATTGTCGTTTGTGAATATTAAATTCAGCGACAACTTTTTATGACTTGCAAAAACATGCACCAAAAACGCTTAGTCAATGATTTTCATAATCATTTATTGCATCATATAAAGACAATGTTTATACAGGCATTCATCTGGTTTGACGCGGACCTACTCGAAGACACTCAACATGCGCTTATCTGTACTTCTCGGACAGAGCCAGAGCCAAAGCACAGAGGAACTTGTCCATAGCAACATGGGCCTCTGGGGTGAAGTCGGTGGGGAACATAATGGCCAGAACCACGAGGATGTTGTGGGACAGAATCTATGGAAAAACAAAAGAAAGTGTTACCGCGACTAGGAGACTATGACAGAATCGGAGTTGACTAAAGGGGAATTTACTTGCGCTTACCTTGAAATTGGCGGGGTCCACACGCAGCTGGAAAGCATGAAGCTCGCTGAGGTTCAGGAGTCCAGAGGAAAGGTCATCGATTTTACTGACAGCCTCAGCGACGCCGCCCATCACAGTCTTCCCATGCTTCCTCACTGGGGCAGAGCTGGGGCTCAGGTCCTTCCAGTGAGAGAAATAGGTTTTGGTCTGGGGGTAGACCACCAACATCCTACACAGACACAGCGAGTTGAATTGCAGATATATATGCACGAAGAAAACATTGTGCGTATACACGCCATTAATAACCTTACCTAGAAAGAGCATCCTGACCAATGTCATCAGCCTTTCCCGAGATTTTGGCCCAAAGGTCTTTGACGGCAGCTTTGTCTTTGGCAGAGAGACTCATCGTGGAAGGAGGACTTTGCAGCAAACTTCTGTAGGTTTCTGACAAGAGGACTGACGGTTTTATACTGCCTTCAGGAAGATACACCCAAGACCCTCCTCTCACCCCCGAAGATGACTTATCAGACTGAGGAAGATTGCCAGAATATTACACTCTTTTTCATGACATACTTCCTTTTTTCCTTTTTTTAAATCCACATATTCTAATTAATTAGCAATTAATTAAACGGAAGTCGATTCATTTAATAATGTCATTATAACATTTATGAATACCATGAGGGGATAAATTTAGTTTTACTTTTTGTTTTAATTTTGGAGGTTACTGCAAAACTACAGAATACTTCAACTTATAATGAGCGACATTAACATTTTGTTTTGAATCTCTTAATTTTGTTCTTTTCTTTTTCATGTACTTTTGTGAAATATGAATTACTTTATTTTTGGTAAATTACACATTGTATAATTCTTGCCACGCCTCGCTGAGAAAATGTGTGCTATCTTGGAAATGGCCTGTTATCAAGAGACGGTCTTGACTGTGGGCCGCCTCACATAAGTGTAGATAATTATAGATCGCACAGTTCAGTCGCTGTTTAAAATATTGTTTTTGGTAAGACATTTGGAATCTAAAAGTAAAAACTTAAAAATCAATAGCTCTCAGAAAAGTATAAAACTGAGAGTTTACGATCCATTGTTTAAGATTTGTTGAAAATATATGAAAATAATATATGTAGCCTACTCTCGTTTGTACAATATCGATTCTCATTTGACGATCTATTACTCAAATAAATCTGCTTTATTAGAACGTAATTTTTTTTATAGTATATATGTGAAATTCTGATCATCTAATTTTCTCCTCAAAGCTCCTCTGTGATTGCGTGACCAATATTTCGGCTTCCCAGCTCGGTCGTGCCTTCACTCTGGACATTCAAGCAGCACGGTTGAAGTTTCTGGCAGTAGGCTCTGCACTTGGAAAACAATACCATTAACTTCACAGAAATATGTATAGTGCATCTTCCAATTAATAAATCCAAAACAACTCTGATCAGTGTTGTTCTGTCATTGATGTCTGCATTGCATGCAATTTTGTTGTCCTCATTCTTAGATGTCTGTTCACATTATTAACTATAGGGATCTGAATTTGAAATGAACTCTTTGTGTTTGGAAGCCTACCTTAAAAGGGAAATAGTTTACTTGGAGTACCTTTTAGCGACGACTTTCTGGTTTCAGCACTGGACAGCGCCAACCGCATATTTTAAACACCTAAACAGATTGACCATGTTTATATAAATCAGACTCAATCATTAAACACAATTTTTAGAACGAAAAGCAAACAGGCTCTGGTGTTTCATGCATATCTCAAATAAAATAGAAAAAATAAAATGTCATTAATATGCTGCGTTCGTATATAAAATCACGAGTAAGTAAATAAATAAATAAAAACCTGCTGTTCGGAGGATATATGGTGACAGAAGTCAGTGCTGTTGCTGAGAGTTGCTATGTCAGGCATTATGAATGGTTAACCAAATAAGATAAAACTTGAATCTCTTACAGTCTTGGCACAGTAGCCTCT
Source organism: Carassius carassius (assembly GCF_963082965.1). NCBI lineage: Eukaryota > Metazoa > Chordata > Actinopteri > Cypriniformes > Cyprinidae > Carassius > Carassius carassius. The sequence goes on along the minus strand of NC_081763.1, from coordinate 26,321,302 downwards.
ATGTCTAATTTCCCCCACCCTTCCTGAACACTAAATTGGCAACAAGAAGCTGATAAGGTCTCGACTCAAAAGTTACACGTAATGTGTTTATTTATTGTTTGTGAGTACTTCATTGTGTGTACTGTATTGCAGACATTTGTAATACCCCACCATAAACAATTAATAACTGTTTATTTGCTATTTAAAGAACAAATCAGAGCATTGTTGAACACTGTATGCAGGGTAAGGTAGTTTACCGACAGTTAAAAAGCAATAATAAGACTTAAAACACATATAGGTCTATGTATTATTCAAACTCTACAGATAGAACAATGACAGAGAGCCATCCAAGGCCTACATTAAGAAGTACATTCATTAATTCCTACTCGTGTAACAAAGAAACAAACAAATACATTAATATTAAAGGTGCATGTGTCATTATACAAGATACACAATATTCTACTTTTGAGCGTTAAAACACGTCAAAAACAGAATATCAGTGTTTTGTCATGAAAATAAATAGGCTACTCAAATAAATAATAACTATATGTTGATTTCGTAAGCGAATGGAAAAACATCTCACACGTTTAAGTCAAAACTAAATGATTGGACACTGACCAAATGTGAGGGGAAACATGCTATAATTTGTAGATTGCAGTGATAGTATGCTTTCAGCATGCATTTGTGAAGGGATTGGTTCAATAAAATAAAATATAATAATAATAATAATAATAATAAAAAGGGTTTACTGATCAGGCAGTATTGTGGACTAGCGTATTATCAAAACACAACTAACTTCTGTATCAGTAACGTTTGTTTAAGAAATGCGATGAATATTGTACATATATGCTATATACGTCAGTATATGGAAATGTTTTAATGAAATGCTTGTAAAGGTAATGAATAGTTTAATTAAGTCCATTCTATCAATGATGTGTTCTTAGCTCTGAGGTTTGCAGTTTCCCTGCGAGCGCGAGCCGGGCTCCGGCACAAGGGTGGAAACGGGTTAACAGACTGCTTGATTACACTTCAATTACTTTTAAATTTAACATTTAGTTTAATTCTAAAATTTCTGTTAAATTAGCTTAAATGTAAGCAATATTATATTAAAACAGTAATCGAAATAAAATAAGTTAGCATACGGTTGTGGAGTATTTCACAAAGGTTTAGAGGAAATAAGTTCATATGAGACCTTGGACCACAAAACCAGTCATAAGGGTCAGTTAAAAAAAAGATATTTGTACACCATCTCAAAAAGGAAATCAAAATATAAAAAAATGCCTTTAAAGTTCTTAGTAATGCATATTACTAATCAAAAAATACATTTTGATATATTTACAGTAGGCAATTTACAAAATATCTTGAAGGAATATGATCTTAATATCCTAATGATCTTTGGCACAAAAGAAAATTCAATAATTTTGACCCATTTTTGATTGTTTTTTTTTTGGCTACTACTACAAATATAGCCTACTCCAGCGACTTAAGGTCCAGGGTCACATTACTCATAAATATAGGCTTATGAATGTGAAATATTCAGGTCTATTTATTTGTGAGTTAAGTGTACCAACCCCATATCAGATCCATGGCGCAAAAAGAGACAAAGGATATAGCTTGATTTCAAACATTTTATTTTATTATGTTCATCCTCATTAAGGTGAAAACAAAGATGAATAGGCCCACAGGGTCGACTTTAGCGGTACTTCTCAGACAGGGCCAGGCTGACCTGAGCCAGGAACTTGTCCACAGAAACATGTACCTCAGGAGTGAAGTCTTCAGGAAACATCATTGAGAGCACAACGAGAAGGTTGTGATTGATGATCTGAAAAAAAAAAGAAAGAAAAAAAGTATGTTGTTAATAGGCTAGACTGAATTAAATTAAAAATAAATTCTCTGACAAATGTTTTCAGCAAAACCTTGAAGTACCTTGAAGTTAGCAGGGTCCACGCGAAGCATGAAGGCGTGCAGCTCGCTGAGGGTGAGCAGACCCCCCTTGAGATCATCCATCAGCTCGACAGCGCTCAGGACGCCCTTCACCACGGTCAGCCCATGCTTTTTCACCTGAGGTGAGCCGGGGCCCAAGTCTTTCCAATGGGAGAAGTAGGTCTTCGTCTGAGGGTAAACGAACAGAGTCCTGAAACGATTCAAAACAAGAGAGATATATTAGCAGCCTAAGTTATAAAAGTCCGTTCGTGTATGCAGAAACTGCAGTTAAATTACCTGGCCAGAGCCTCGCTGCCAATTTCCTCAGCCCTAGGGGCAACTTTGTCGAAGAAGGTCTTCACCGCCAATTTGTCCTTTGCAGAAAGACTCATGGTGACTAGATTAGTAGTTGACAGGCTGCCAAAAAAACTTACGTAGCTGTGTTTTTTGGCAATGCTTTTTAAAGGAGAGAATGGCATTGCATTTTGAAAGATAAAAAAAGACTCCACCTCCAGAGTATAGAGCAGGGTGGTGGGGGTAAACAAGACAGCTGTATATGAATCAAACTTCATGTATACACTTAATGTATCTATTATTCAAATACTGTCCATTTCAGAGTCCCAAGAAGTCCCAAGGCCTTCATTAAAAACATTATTTGATTCCTCCTGTGAACTGTGGTCTTGACTTTAAACTGGTTGTGACAATGTAGGCTGTGTTTGATGGTACATAAAACTTCTCTTAATTCCTTGCTGTTTTTTGGTATTTTTATTTGAGCTTCATTAAGACATATATTAAGGTTAGGTAACACTTAAACATTCACTATTAACTAGTTGCTTGGGCTATTAGCACGCATATTATTAGCATATGGGCTGTTTATTAGAATACTTAAACCCAATACCTAAACGTAACTACTACAAACAGCTACCATCAATAAGCAGCACATTAGGGAAAACTCCTAGTTGACGTGTTCCCTTATGTAAGTTTAACCGATATTACCTAAAATGCCGACTGCACATGAGTTATGCAAGCCCAGTCTCATGAAAATGCGTATAAATAGTACGCCAAATATAAACTAAAACTCGTGGTATTGATACTCAAAAATTGACTTTGGCGTCCATATGATACGCATGTGTTTGGCGTGCATTTAATACGCATTTTTTGAGTGCATTTCATGCGAAATTTATTGGCGTGGATATGCGCATCTACCCCACAACCCTAAACCTATCCATCACGCAGCATTTGCACGCCAAGGTCAATTTTTGCGTATCAATCCCATGAGTTTTCATTTTTATTTGGCATTTATACACACTTTCATTAGATCGGGTTAAATATGCACACTGTAAAAGAAACCAACTTGCAAGTGTAAAAAAGTAGCCTGAACAAACAATTTTTAGTAATAGGATTCAATTCATTATTTTGTGCGAGCTGAACAAGAATACTCTAAACATGACGCTTTGTTAACCTTACTTAGTCAAGTCATTGTTCACAGCTTGTCCAACTTTCCAAATTGAGTCATCTGAACAAACAGTTATAAGTTGAAAAATATTGTGCAAGTTTCCCAGCATGCATTGCAGCCTAATTTTTTTTTTGTCAGTTTTAAATTTTACTTGCTTAATTTATGCTTGTGCTGTTGTCACAGTCAGTTAGCTGTCATTTGGATCCGAGTTCATATTCTTTTACTTAATTAGCATTTGTTGATCCTCATCAAAGTTTGAGAATGGTGTGGTGAGATATTTGTGCATCTCACATTCACATTGGAATTTAATACATTTGTCTATTAGTGCAAATGTTTGTCCTTATTATTAGGAGGCAGACAATAAAATTAAAACAAAGATAAAAGAATAGTCATCGCAGGGTTTTTTTTTTTTACACTGTAGTCTTTCTTTGCATTTTTTTATGTTTTGTATCCAGGGTCTCTAAGACAACGTTTTTTGAAACTCATATTCATAAAATCAAGAAACATTCACAACATGCTCTAGGATGCTTGAAGCATGTTTCTAGCCGTTAAGAGGGATTTGGGGTTAAGAATGGTGATGGCGCATAGCAGATAAATTACTTATTTTAAGAATGGCAGTGATTTGTGTCCATGGTGCCAATATGGACATTTAATTAATACGACTTCTCAGACTGTATGGGAGTGATAAAACACACAGGCATTAATATTTGACCAAGCTACAATTGTTGTAGAGAAAGGGTGGATTTCAAGTCTTATCTTCTGCAAACATGAACACATTTTTATCAGTAGCCTAACTTTAAAAGTAGGTCCACCCATGCACTAATCTCGATTAAAACGAACCGGTTCAGCGATAGAGAGCTTCTGACTTTCTGCTGAAGCATGCTGCAATTGGCACTTCTGAAAACGCCTGATATTTCGCGATGAACGGTTTATCCCAGGGGCATGTGCTGAAAGCATGAAAAGACATATCTTAAACAACAACAACAATATGGATAACAAAAGCAGTAGCCTACTCTAGTTTCACCTGCAAAATATGAAGGCCTACATTTTAGTCAATATGATTATTGTTCACAGTTAATTTATCATGCATGAATGGAATTATATATGTGGCAAAAAATACAGCGTAATACTATGATTCTGTGTATATAGGCTAATTTAGGTAGACTATAGTCTATATACATTTATAATCTACTTGTCATTCAATGATAAAACCAGTTAGCATTTTCTTTACATAATAATACAATTAAGGAGAATGAATGAATGAATGAATGCCTTTTCTTGGTTACAATGAGGCTTGTTGATCATTGTAATATCTATATGGGGTATGGGGCAATATGTGTAGTATGCACGTTTTGATCTTTCAGAGCGTCCTTCTAAAGTTTTATCAGACATGCATGTAATAGTGATATGCATGGAGCTAGAGAAAATTGCACCTGGCATGTGATGCTTGTTTTCTATTGTGATGTTTTTACTTTTTCTTTCTTTATCAAAATTACATTTTTTAAGTTTGATTCTAAGTAGGTATAAACATAGAGAGAACACAATTATATTTGATTATGTCATATGAAAGTTATTACACTAATATTCAGTGTAATAACCAGCATTGTCCTTGCAGCTTAAATACATTTTTTTTTGTATTCTGAAAGCAAAACAGCTGCTCGTCACTACAATTAATATTAATAAATAGAAACCTGTTGACCCCATTAGCCCCTAAAACCTATTATGATTTTAAAATCACATAAAACTGTGTTGAACATAAACTTAAAGGTGCCAGAACAATAAAAAGGTGATGCGGAACACTAGACCTGACGGGTCGCATCCTTGATTTCGCGGCTAATAATAATTGCTTACTTCAGTATGATTAAACAACGAAAATGAAATGGCAGCATAGTAATTATAGGGGTGGCACCCGGGGTGGCCGATCAGATGTCAGGGGTGTCCAGTGCCACCCTAGACACCCCTCTGGCTCCGCATCTGGTAGCAATAAATATATCTTACATTTACATTTATTCATTTAGTCGTTTAGCAGACGCTTTTATCCAAAGCGACTTAGAAATGAGGACAGTGGAAGCAATCAAAAACAACAAAAAGAGCAATGATATATAAGTGCTATAACAAGTCTCAGTTAGGTTAACACAGTACTCGTAGCAAGGGCTTTTAAATAATATAATAAATAAAAACAAAACAGATAGAATAGAAAAAGAATAGAGCAAGCTAGTGTTAGAGGTCTTATACACACACACACACACACACACATACACATAATTGCATAAAAAATGAAAAGAAAAAAGAATACAAAAAGATTAGAAAGGTGGTTAGATTTTTTAAAATAATAGAATTAGAATAGTGAGTGTTAAAGTTAGAGAGTCAAATAAAGATGGAAGAGATGTGTTTTAAGCCGATTCTTGAAGATGGCTAAGGACTCAGCTGCTCGGATTGAGTTGGGGAGGTCATTCCACCAGGAGGAAACATTTAATTTAAAAGTCCGTAAAAGTGACGAAAGTAAAAGTATCAAGCCACGTTCACTTGCAGAACGCAAGGTTCTAGAGGGCACATACATTAAACATATTTATATTTATATACATGTTCTAGGACTGTCTTCATTGTTGTATTATTGCGCCCTCTGGCGAACAAACAAACAAAGTCTGAACATCGGACACTTTTTCCTTTTTATTTTCTTTCTTCCTTTTCTTTTTTTAATGGCTGCATTGTAGTGTAGGTCTATAATGCGTTCAAATTCAATAAACACTCCATTTCACTCTAAAATCTAAATTTATTTTTTTCCAAAAACGAGGGAAACAGACACATTTAAATGTGAGCACTTTACATAAATGTTCATGGCCAGCACATGTGCCAAAAGATATACAAAGCTGTGAACAGATATTACAAATTTAAAGATATTCAAAGAGTGTTAAATAAAACAAATACAAAACAGTATAAAACGAATAAGGTACTAAACTAGTTATAATAAAGCATGTGTACAAAGTGGGTAAACCAAAACATTCCAATCTATCTTTCAAATGAAACAAAGCTTGTGTTTAAAAAAAAAGCTAAAAACAATTCTATAGTCTTTGCACTAAAACTTTGGAGATGATATATATTATTTTCATTTTGGAAAACATTATACATTCGTCATAGACAATACCAAGCCATTCCCCCACATTCTGAACCCTAAAACCACCAGCGACTGAGCAAAAAGAAACAAAATCAATCGGTGCTCAGTTAACACATGCCAGTACCAATGTGTGCATATCACTAGAAAACATCTGTTCTCATCCAACAAGAAAATTACGTACCTTCATATTTCCTTCACTGGCTATGTTTGATTGCAACTGGCAATATGCAAGAAAACTGAGGGATTAAAAAAAAATGCATTCATTCTTGAAAACCCATTTTATGCTCATCTATAATGTCTTTGGAGAGCCCTTGTTCAAGAAACCTTCAATACAAGTTTTTACATGAACAAAAATGACAAAACCTTGCAGTCCTCCACAAATCAGAGTAAACAAAGTACAATCTCAGGAGACCATAATACTGCACCAGCTGTGAACAAATCTGTGGTGGCAATGCTGTCCATTAGGATAATGAGAACCTGTACAGCCAGATAATTGACACAAACCCACAAATTGAATATAAACACTATCTAAAGCAGGATGACATCTCACAATGTGAATTCATTTAGTAAAAATGCTAAAATATCAGCCTAAGTGTATTACCTGTAAAATATAGCATTACAAATCTCCTAGAAAAGTAACTGCACCACTATGTTTCCCGTTGTAGGGTGGGACCTGCACTGTATAATCAAATATACTGTACTGAAAATCACTATGTAAAGGCTATCAAACATTGTTCTGAAAACAGCTGGTGTGGAAACTCAGAATATGTTTTCTTATTAGACTAATAATACTAAAAACCATGAAAGGACACTTGATTAAAATACTTTTTTTTGTTGTTGTTGTTGTTGTTGTTGTTTACACAACGCTCTTATAAATGTAATAAGTTGCTGTATGACTAATGGGTTGATTTGAATGCTAAATATTGCTGGATTGTTAAAATTAAATGCACTTTGTATAAGGTAACACCTCTTTTACAAATAGACCGCTAGATGAATGATATTGCTGCTACACGCTTGTTGTTAGTCTTATTTGAATCACACCCTTTTTTCTTTGCTACAATGGAAAATGCTAAAAAAGGAACAGAAAACAACATATAAGGACCAATGGTGTCAAGTGCTAATTATTTTAAGAGTGCACATTTTTTATATTTCTAAAAATTTTACTTGCTAACTTGTGGGTATACATGCTGTACACATGTACACAAACACATGAAAACTCACACACAGACCGTGGAATGGACATGGATCATTTCGTTTGCTGGAGGAGGTGGCATCAGATTCATGACATCCGTTTACTTCAGTTCAGAGGAGGGAGGGGAAGATCCCAGAATTGGAGACTTTGGCGACACCTGTGGAAAAGGAGAAACTCGGTGACTCCATTCACAGGGTAGATTAACAGAATACTGGATGTGATAGCGGTTGGCTATTAAGTGATAACAGAGCAAGCACACTCACAGGGGAAGGTGGCTTGGCAAAATTGAGATGTGCATACAGAAGCACGGCAATGTCATTCTGACTGGCCTCTAGTGCTATGGACAGAGCTGTGCTGCCGTCCTGTAAAACAGCAACGGGAGATGTCACAAACCAGAATTAACATTTTCAACGTCAAAGCTAAATTAATGTATAAGACATAAGAACAATCGAATGTAAAGCATGCCAAAACGTGCCAAATTCTTTGAAATGTATTCTTTTTATTCATGGTTTTATAAACTGTTATACTATCAAGTAATAATATATTGTTCTTATAACTTGAATAAAAGTGTTGTGGAATACACATACTATTGTCCTCCTGCATTACCAACACTGTTAAACACTTTAAAGCTGCTTTGACACAATCTGTGTTGTATAAAGCGCTATACTGTACAAATAAAGGTGACTTGACTTGAGTTTTGGTTCCCAATGGCTTCATTTGTTTTCTGATATATATACAATGAAAGTCAATGGGAACTGACACTGTTTGGTTACCAGCTTTTATCAAAATATCTGTGAGTAAATAATTATGCTTATTATAATTGTTTTGCTGAACTATCCCATTTCAATGCAAAACTGGCAAAAACAATTACAATAATAAGAGATAGAGAAGACAGAATTTAGGTGGAAATATGATGGAATCATGCATGCTGAACAAAGAGATAATCACATTATCAGTGAGTGTAGCATCACAGCCCGGCACAGACAGCAGCTGGCGCACAATGTCCACATGTCCGTGCTCACAGGCACACATGAGCGCTGTGGAGCCATCATCATCACGCAGGTTCACCTGAGCGCCACAGGACAGCAGAGCTTTCACCATGTCCCCTCTGCCATGACTGACCGCCAGCATCATTGCCGTCTGCCCTGCCTACAACACACATGCATCAGTACAATACACTGACACATACTGCAGTATAGTGATGGACCAGAAGGGGGCGCACCTGGCTGGCTTTGGCGTTGACGTCGCCCGTGCTGAGCAGCTGTAGGACGGTTTGAAGGTCACTGTCAGAGCTGAAGGCAGCCAGAGCTGTCAACATGATTGCTGTGTAACCAGCCTTGTTCTGCTTGTCAGCATTACAGAGACCTACACAACAAGGACAGCTGATAAGTAAGAGGGACGGATATAGCTCTGTCACAGGCAGAGTAAATAAACCGTACTGACATATTTTTGCCACTACTGTTCAAAGGTTTGGGGCCAGCAAGTGTATTTTTTTATTTTTATTTTTTTAAAGGAATGAATATCTTTTATTCAGCAAAGACGCAAAAAAATTATCAAAAGTGAAAGTAAAAATATTTCTAAAGTTACACAAGATTTCTATTTTAAATAAATGCTGTTCTTTTGACCAAAGAATCCTGAAAAAAATAGTCAAGGTTTCCACAAAAAAAAAAAAAAAAAACATTAAAAAAAATAACCTTCAGCATATTAGAATGATTCCTGAAGAATCATGTGACACTGAATACTGGAGAAATTATGCTGAAAATTCAGCTTTGAAAATATATTAAAATAGAACAGTTGAACAGTTAAAACAGTTGTTTTAAATCATAATAATATTTTACAATATTAAAAGTACTTTGTAATCAAGTAAATGCAGCCTTAGTGGGCAACTTCTTTAATAACATTGAAAAATCATACCAACCCCAAAAGTTAAACAGACTTAAACATAAAATGAAAGATATTAATAATTAAATATATTTTCGACATCCTTTAAGTGTTGAATTCTACTGATTTTCCTTTCCCCACTGAATTCCCTTTTTGCAGTTTTAACAACAGAGATGATGTAATGTGTCAAAGCATGTGCCCAACAGCCTGAAAAAAAGAAGTGTCAGCAGTGAGCATTGCTCAGAGATGTGAGGAGCGTCGCTCACCAGTATCCAGCAGTAGCTTGACTACAGGGAAGTTGGAGTGAGAGACCGTGTAGTGCAGAGCTGTGTTTCCATTGCCGTCAGCTATGTTGATGACAAACTCCAGTAGCTGGGGGGAAATGGAGGCAAAGGTGTCCATGTATGCTTTGACTACTGCAGTGTCAGCAGCCTTATGACAGGACACTTTGAGCCACTCCTGCAGAACCGTGGTGTAGGCTGTCCTCTGTCAACACAAGAAGAGAAGGCAGAAACGGGCTTTCACTACCATCTATTACAATAAATACAACACGCTCATTCACTTGCAGATCATCAATATGACTGAATAGCTCTGTTTTAAATGAGAGTCATTTTTGCAGCACCAAATGATTTGTCTGGATTTTCTCTTTATAAAATATGAGTGGCACTTGTTCTTGCACAAGTTGCCACCACAGTTTTGGAACTGGAACGACATGTGTCTCAGTATTTTCTATGGTGCTGTGGTTTCTATGGTGTTGCTAGGGTATTTTGTGTGGTCGCTATGGTGCTGCTAAAGTATTGAGAGTAGCTGCAAATCAAACCCAACCTCAAGTCTGGTATTCAATTTATATATTCAAGTCTAATGTTTCCACCTATTATTTGGTCTGCCGTATGAAAATTTTAAGAAAATTGTCTGATTAGAAACTGATAAGGGGTATTATTCATGCCTGAGGCACAAATAGTACATGGAAAAGTTTTGGATGGGAAATAACAATACTGGTGCTTGCCTAATTTTTCTATTTTAATAATTTAAATGCGTCAGTGTAACAATGGAAATGACTGATGCAATCAAAGACTCTGCAAATACCCCTATTCTGGTGTCCTATTAATTTATTTACATTTTAATTATCAAAAACTAAGTTAATAAAGTTTAAGCAGTTTAATAATTTATTACTTTTTTATACAATTATAGGGTTATACTGTAAATTCTATTTTTTTTGGAATGTCTGGCTGGATGTTTGTTATTTTCCACATTACAGAACTCATAGGGCCCCATGCAAGTGCACAATCATTTTCTTAGCAAAATAATGATACAATTCACTTTTAAGACAACCTTAAACATATCTTGAAGTTAAGAACTATGCTGACTATCATTTATGTGCATAAGAATGTATCTGATGAACATACTGGATTTTGATGGCTGAATGCATTTGGTTCACTGAGTGCCTTCTGCAAGGTGTGGAGAGCCGCAATGAGGCTGTCACTCAATACCAGTCTGGAAAGAAAGAGAAAATGCTTGTCACTCAGCATCTACAGCCAACTTACATAATCAAAAGTGAATGTCAAAATAGCTTGTGTTACTGATTTGAGTCAACCTACCTGCTTGTTTGTTTGTTAGTGGGGGTGGTGCTTCTATCAGCGGCTGGATCCATGGCGGAGGATATGGCTATGTCCTGTTTTGCTGAGGCTTCAGTAGATTGTGACTGTGTTGCTCCTTGTTGGGTAGTGGGGTGAGTGGTTTTTGATTGGCTAACATCTGGCTGGAGTTTGGCACCGGTGGATTGTGAATGAGTGGTTGGCTGCTGAGCAGTCAGGCCCGACACCTCTGGCTGGATGTTTGAATCGGTGGCTTTGGATTGCTGCACCGAAGTGCTGGTGTATGATAACTGGACAGAGTCTTGTTCAAGAGTGCTTTGAGAGGTACACCCTTGGAAAACACATTTCGCCTCTGTGGATTGAATGATGCCTTCTGGATGAGCCGTGGTGGTCACTGATGATTGGTTTACAGAGTTCTGTATGTCTGCCTCTGCTGCTGGTGATTGGGTGACCTGTTGCTGGGTAGCTGCATCCGAGGCTTGTGATTGGCTGGTGCTTTGCTGTGCTGCAGTGTGATTGGCTGGTGGCTGGGCAGTGCTGTACTGAGGTGTTTGGGCAGCTGCTGTCTCACAGATGGACTGAGGGTTGCAGGAGGCCACCTGAGACTGCTGTGCTGTAGATTCTGGTAGTTTCTCTGTAGCCTCGTGGTATTCACTTGCATCGCTCTCATCTGAACTTTCCGAGCTACTGTCGTCAGAAGATGTCGACTCATACCTGCAGGTCATATTAGTGCTGTCTGAATCTAATGAAATGGATCCCAAATTGATCATCTAAACTAGATATGCAGTTCCTGAAGGAAACACAAGTGTTGCTAAGCAGTAAAATAATAGTTTTGTGCAAATGACAACCAACTTGTATCTTGTTTTCAGTTTATTATCAAATTTCTTAAAAATTATTTATTGTTTCCAAACATTAGTAAATATATAGTAGTTCAATAATACAGTTGTTGAATCAAACATCTGCAACATATCTTATGATTTCATTTATTAACATAATTCTGTATTTACCCTCCATTGACTTCTATGAACTGCAGGTTCTTTTTGGTGTACGGAGAGCCAGGTTCCCCATCAGCCTTTCGTTTCATTATTGACCTCAGGGTGGACTGAGGGGAGGCTGGAGAATACAAACACAGTACACAGTGTAAGAATTACTAGTTGGAATATGTGGAAGACATCTGATTCATTGTTATCACCAGTTACTAAAAGACAACAACGCAAACCTGGTTTTGCTCGATCGATTTGGGTGGCTTCTTCTGCTGATTGCTGGTTAATTTCTCCCTCTTTAAACCGTTGGGAGATGGCAGTCACTTGGCTGCACTTTGTATCCATAGCAGTTGCCTGGTTGGTCACTGGTACTGATTTGGACACTTCACTTTTCAAGACCTCCCGCACCTGCTTAGAGCTTATTGCAATGGGAAGCTCACGCGGCGATTCTGAGGGCAAAAGAGAAACTAAGCACAAATACAAAAATAATTTTAAAGGGATAGTTCATTCAAAAAGGTGGTTTGTTTTTTTTAGTCACCGTAATGTTGGTTTGACTTCAACACAAAAGAAGAAGAAAGTGGAGAGCTGCTATTTTCAACACAATACAAGTGAATAGGAGTATAACTCCAAAAATTCAAAAACAGCATCATAAAAGTTGACCATATGACTTGAGGGCAGTCACATAACACTTCTGTCTACACTGCGATGGATAAGATATGATGTCACTTTCTGTAGCGGCTTTTTTATAAATTCATACATAACAAATAATAATCCAAAATCTAAAAATATGCAATATGTACGTTAAAGTGAGTGAAAGTGAAGTGACATGTGGCCAAGTATGGTGACCCATACTCAGAATTTGTGCTCTGCATTTAAACCATCAAAGTGCACACACAAACACACCATGAACACGGACCCAGAGCAGAACCATATTGCTGTGGCTCCCGGTGAGCAGTTGGGAGTTCGGTTGCCCCTGTACCTTTAAAGTTTGTGTTCAGCAATTCATCTAAAATGTAACGCTGTGACATAACGATCTTCTGGTCTACTGGTCCCATGTCTTCAAATAATAAGACATTGCAGGTCAGATCAGAGTCCATCAAACTTGCATATTCAAACGGGCAATTGCCTCCATTGCCTTTTAGGCAATTGAAACATATTGTGTCTCCCCACAGCACATTTGAATATAAATGTGTTGTATACATGAATATACAAAAGTAGAAGTTGGGTTACAATTAGGAGGATTGGGAGATTTTGGAGTGAGTAATGTCTTCAGTTTCAGTCTGTTGCTCATACAAAGCTAACGTGGTGTCAGAACAATAATTTGGGGGACACTTTCATGGCGGTTCTTCCCCTTTCACCGTTATTGTACAGAGAAAAATCAACATAAATATTCTGCATCCTTTCATATTCCATGGTAAATAGTTCAGGTTTGAAACAACATGTAGGTGAGTAAATAGCAACAGATATACACACCCTCTGCTGCTGGGGACTCTGCAGGTCTTCTGTGGGGTCCTTCTGGTGTAGCCGCAGACTGATTGGGAGATGTGCAGCCCTGGGCTCTTAGCAGCATCCCCACACCCACCACAGTGGGCTGCTCCAGTGTATATACTTGGATCCCCACGGTCCTCTGCTGATGAGGCTGCTGAGTAAAACTGACAACAGTGTGCAGGCCCCCACCAGCCTGACCCGGCTGCTCCTGCCAGCCGAGACTGGTAGCTCTCACCGCATGGTCCACCTGAGGGGAAAGAGCTTGCCTCTCTCTCTGAGCTGCTTCGACTTGCTGCTGAGCACTCTGTAGCTCCTGCATCGTTTTCCTCAGCTGAACTTCTAAAAGCCCCACCTTAGTCTTGAGGGCTTCAGTTTCAGGCAGCAAACCCAAGTCCTCTTCTCGCACTCCTACTCCAACTTGGCGGCACGGCCTTTCTTCCACCTCAGGCCCTACACCGACAGTTCGTACCTCCCGCTTTGCACCAGGACGAGCTCCACCGACAATAACAGTCTCCTCGATTTCACATCCTGAGTCCTGAAGGGAACCCGGAGTGGTAGGTGAAAGACTTCCTGCAGCTCTATTCGCGGCTCCTGTCCCGTTTCCCGTCTCCTCTTCGGGTATGTCGATGTAGAGTTCTCCTCGTGGACGGCTCCGATTGAACCCCAGTGTGTGGCCCAGGAACTTCTGGCTCTTGAGTTGCACGCTAAGCTGCCTCTTCTCCTCCTGAAGCACAGAGATCTTCACTTGCAGCACTGGGATGGTCTTCACCTGCTCCTCCAGCTCCCGGATCTTCCGCAGGGCAACGGCCATTTGCTCCCGTACGTGTTGCAGATGGGCGGGTGTTGGTGAGACAGGTGTGGACAAGCCAGAGCTAATTGGCGTATAGGAGCCACCTCCCTGGGCACGATTGAAGCTGTGGGCACTGGACAGGGAGGTGTTGGAGCCCGCCATACTGCTGTGCATACTGTCCAGGTTTGAGAAACGACGGCCATCCTTCTCCTCCTCCAGCTTCCGGCGAGCATCCAGCAAGGTCTTCTCCACACGTGCCATGCTGAAGCTGGGTCGCTGTGAGCTGTGAAATCCCGGCGCACAGTAGGAGTATGATGAGTGACGGCTATCCATGCTGGTGTTGGAGCACAGCGACTCAGTGGAGGTCCACCAGGAGCCTGTGTAGCCATAGCCACGTGGAAGCGAGCCATAACGTGGGCGCCGCTGCACTGGCACCTTCTTAATAGTGTTGCCCTTTTCAATATCATTGACATACTTGAGGAAGTCCAGGTCCAGACGGTAGCCATAGGGGGTCTCTACTGAGTATGGAGCCTCTGGGTCCTTTCCATGCAAGGAGGGGGGCTCCGGGGGGTTAATCTTCCCTAAGGAGAGAGGAAACGACTTTAAACTGCAGGAAATCTCAGTCTAATCTTGGAATTGGACAACAGGGGAAAGAATAAACTTCAGGCTATGACTAGAACAAGGCTTCACTTTAATACTTAGTCTCTAAAGAGTGGATGAACTGGGTAAAGGATAACAGAAATCACAATATATATATGCATTACAGTATGTGTAGTATCCTAATGCAAGGTGGGATCTTACCTGGAAAACTGGAGTCCATATGAAGCACCTGAGCCATGATTGTCAGTCACCAGCCAATCTCTCCTGAATAAGAGAGATACCATTACTAACCAATTCCAATTTTTCAATTAAAATTATGAGATTTATGGATAGCTACCAAATTTAATCGACAGCGCTTATTCAAAATCTTTAAATCAACAATTGAGCAGCTGTATACAAATATATTCCTCAGACCAGCAGGGGAAAGGGTCAAACGGTACCTTGGCACCGTTAAGTAATGAAATAAGTAGTGACATACACCCAGTGGTTGAAATGTAAAAAACATTCAAGGTGGATGATGGGGTGGGGGGTCTTGCGATTACAAATACGTCTAATTTAACAAATTGTTATTTATCAAAAAATAAGCTTTATTAAATGAACTGGTTTATGAGCTGTTTTCCTTGTGCAGCATGTGTGTCAAATGACCTAAATTATGCTGGTGTGTGCGATATTGGAAAAAAAAAAAAGATGGGGATTTTTGTCGATAACATGATTCATTGAATCCTTCAATCAAACTATTCTTTCAAAATGGTTGATTCAATTAGAAACAAAACAAGTTGTCTTTATGAATGTAGCATTGAATAATTGGCTCACTCGATTCGTTAAAAAAACAGATTCATTTCTGGAAAGATACATCGCAGTGTTGCTATGAGACGCACAACAACTTTGTTTGGAACTATTTAATTTGCAAAACAGGAAAAGACTAAACTAAATGACTAAAAGACTAAATGTGTCTAAAATATAACTCTCTCAATTACCTTCTTGTCTTCCAAACGGCTGTATAAAATGAATTTAACATTTGCGATCATGCACATGTGCTGATTCTTGAGTGATATTACTCAACATCATATAAAGATAAAAAAACAAAAAAAAACACACAGGAGTATTTTTTCTTTCATTATTTGAATAACAGAAGCATTCTAACTGCATTCTAACAGGCTTCATTATGCACTGAATGATTTGGACTCAAGTTTTTTTGTTTCGTTTTTGCAGAGTCACTGATACACTTGATAATCTCAACAAGCATGAATTATAAGAGGCCAGGTGATCATTTCTGAATGAAACCATCCCTCGTCCTCACAATCACACATAGTACAGCACAATAACGTTATGTCACGGGAATATCTATACTCTAATCAAGAAAATATCATACCTTATTACGTTGTTTAAGTTGCGCTTGAAACATTGTGTGCGAAAAATGACTGAGCTTGTTAATGCTGTGCTCTGACTGGCCAATTGCTGTTATTTAGTTTATAAATGATTATACATAGAGAATATTAATGCAGTATTTAATTAGCACAATAAGTTTTACATAATAATACACAGCATTATTAATCTAAAGGGGTGTTTTTACAGAGGGGATGATTTCGGTCTTTTTTTTTCAACAAGAGGGATGCCATCCCCCTCAGTTCGAGCCCTGCATACATCTACTTAAATGTAAACCTATAAATAATTGAGGCACCTGCTGTCCTGTCTAATACTGATCCTAACAGAAAACTGTTGAGCTTTAACTAGTAACCTAACTTTTGATTTGAATGCTGTTATAATGTTGCTTATGAAATGTGTAGAATTAACTCACACTGACTTTAGAACCCAGGCAAACATTTTCAAGTCTTAATTATGGGGGTCAAACTCCCTGTAATTCATTCCCTGCTTTATCCCCTACGAAGTTAGGCTGTACAGTTTCTGTTTGTTTCTAGTTCTCTTGTTTGGAGGAGAGGGGAAAAAGAGGGGAACGTTTTCTGGCAGGCGACAACAAGAGAAAGAGTGTCTAGTTACAGCCTTATTAGGAATCTTCTGAACACGCTCTTTGTGGTTCTCAGAATCAAGATACTGTAAAAAAAAGACAGACACAGGCACTTTTGCTTGGCCTTTCTCTCCCACACTTTTCCATGCGTTCTATCTCCTCTTTTCTCCCTGATTTTTCCTCACTCTGTCAGCTGATGATCAGGAGATAGCAGCTGGCCTCTGTCCGCTCTTTCTTCTTCCGCTCTCTCAGTTGCACATTTCGACTGAAGCAAAGCATTCCATCTTTAAATCAATTAGGCAAAATTAAGCAGCTTTGCTACAACCTTTCTTTTCATCTAGCTCTTGACTTTTAGACTGTTCTCTTTTTCCCCTCAGCATTGCATCTGTCCCAGCTAATGTGCCTTTTTGCCAAAAATTAACTTTCTAGGTCATTAGTTAGAAGTGTGTGTGGGGGGGGGGGGGTATGGGGGGGTTGGGTTGTGCCACGACTCACAAGCTATCTCTGTTCCCGACATTAACAGCATATTAGACCACAGTTAGAGCTGGGTTTGAACTTCACAGACATCTCAAAGAGACTGCTCCAGTCATTTCGGTTCATAATGGGAAATAGCTTCTCCCTTGCTGCCTCACACAAAACTTTCCCCCTTTGTCTAATCTCATGACCCTCTCAGTCTGTTTATGTTCTTGCCTTTTGGAGAAGAAAGTAGGCCATACGGAAACACTGACTGAACTGTTTTGGTATTTTGTAGATCTTAAGCCGACAAAATGAGCTCTCTTGCCCACTATCCATCCTGTGTGCTTTTGCTCGCTTTCTTACACTTGAAATCTCACTGAAATTAACAGGCATCTCAGCTGTTTGTGCGCATTTTTAATATCCTGTTTTATTTATTTTGTATCAAATTAATATTATTGAAGTATCAATACTATTCGGGAATCATATTTTAAGCACAACAAATACACTAGTTTCACTTTTACCATAAATGCTAGAAGCTAATAATGAAGAAAAAAAAAAAAAAGATGGCCATGCAAAACAAGATTTTATTAAAACATGCCGAGCCGCTTAAGTCAACATCATCTTAATTAGTGGGTTTTTTATTCCCCTGCCACAGCCACAGATGAATGTTGAGTACGCATGAGAAGTGTTACTGTGAGCGCTAACACACACATTTGTGTGTGTGAAAACTGGAGCATCAGTGCTGTGAAGAGTGTTGACAGGGGGACGGCTGATGTGCCATAATTAGAGACTCCAGTAAAGGCACACAGCATGACAAAAATCCAGCCTTAACACACAGTCCTGTCTCTCTCACGGTGTCACAAACACCCTTGCTTTCCTTAAACACATCTCTGTCTCTCTTATCTCTGCTCTAATTCCATTATTGTTGTACATATTTAGGCTCATGATTTGAACATACTCTTGTGTGTTAAACTTTACTCCTTTACTCCAATCCTGGTACTGAATTGTTTGTTCCAAGTTTAAATATCAGCTTACTGACTTTTTCAAGCGGCCATAACCTACTTTCCTGTCAACTGATAGATCAGGCAAAAAAGCACTCATATGTACACGCATCTAAAGACCAAAATGTCAAGCTTTCGTTGACCAAGCAACACCTGGCAACCCTTCAAAATAGCCTAGTAACTGACCAAATATTTGTGATTATATAACAGTTTAATAATAATAGTTATTATTATTATTATTTCTTTATTGTGATTATTAATAATATTATTATTAAATAAATATATTAAACTAAATAAGATCAATTACTATCATAATAATAATATTTTACTCCACATAAAAAAAATTAACTGCTCAGACGTAAAATAAAATGTCACGTTTAGCTCCGAAATGCGCTGTACATATATTTCATTTAATCACAGTCTTTGAGATTTGAAAATCACACTTAGCATATCACAATTTGGATTTTATTTCAATTAATGGTCCAGCCCTAGTATATAGAGCAACATGCTAAAATACTCAAAACACACTTTAAACCACTTACAACACCTTAGCAACCACACAGCAATACCCTGGAAACCAATCACACAGTGCTACTCACAGTAAATTATGAAACCTAGTTTCCTGACTCTTGTCGTTTTAGCGCGGTGTCTTATGCTCCCGAACAATCCCCTTCTCCAGGCCACCACGCACGTCCACCCTGAACAGGGCTGCATCGGCCTCTACTGTGCAAAGGCATGCGTGCATGTGTGACGGTGACCTTCCTCGCTCTTTGTCTGCTCGTAAACAGTGTCCCATTGAGATGACAGTGAACAGAGCACAGTGTGCCCCCTCCCCAGCAGCAGACCTTTGACCAGCAGAGCCAGTCTGTACAATCCTCCAGTAGGAATGCTTTGCCATAAACCCATGCCCCTCTCTCTGTACCTCTTGCCCAACTTCCCCTTGCTTTACATTCCAGAGCAGCGGAAGTTGACATCTTCTGCCTCCAGGGTGTCCTACACCCACCGCCACATTATTAAGATTAGCAATCTTAAGGGAAGTCTAATATCGGCCTGCTCAGTAGGAGTAAATTCACCATGCTTGAGGAGCCGGGAAAACTGAATTCCTCAAAGCTAGTTTCATATTATGAAAACATGTCAAGGAAAATGTCTGGTCATTAGTTTCCCGCAGGCGAGCTTTCTGAGGAACGGATAAACATTAAGGGGTGTTTAGTTTTGATGATGATTTTCAAAGGTCTCTTTATCACTGTGTGAAACTCAAGGTCTGTTTTAAACAAGCAGCTTCATTTCTTCTTGGCTATGATGTGGAATTTGGGATGCTTTATCTAAAAACAAGGAATAAAATGACTCCTTAAACTCAAGAGAACCACTTGAGTAATTTGTATCGTGTCTGAAGGTAGCAGTCAGAGTTAAATAACTCCCTGTGCTGCAATGACAGTATCTCTTCCCCGACCTCCTCGCTCTCCTCTTTCGCTTCTTTCAACTCTCTTATGAGTGCCACCAAAATCCTAAAGGGGTGGGTGAATTATTTACAGAACTGCTCAATTATGACTAACATTGGCAGATTCTTTATATGATTTGGGTTGCACCCTTCATTTTAGACGTTTGCCGTCATCTCAAGAACCAGAGAAGCCACTCCTCATGACCGTTGATCCCAAACAGACTCTTCTGTGAGAGACTAATTTGTCTTGGCTCTCCATCATCATTTCTAACCACCACAACACACCCTTCATCTCCCTCAACCACAACAACATGTTACTTGGCAAATCGTCCCAAGCCTGGGAAAGCTCTGTGCTGTGAGCAATGTTTTTTTTGGTCCGGAGTTCTAACTGAGTCATCCACCTAAACTCAGAGAGACAGACACACCCCTGCCGGACCCCAGACGGCATCCAGAAAGATTGCAGAACATCGTGGACCTTCACATACACTGACTCCTACACCTCAAAGACTTCCTCAAGAGCAGGGTTCAAGAGACATTGTGGTTAAAAATCTGCAAGACCGGAAAATTATCCTCTTAATCTCATACAGAATTTCATTTCTGGTCACCTAAATTTACGATCCAACATTGTGAGGAACCAAGTTCTTCTCAAGCTCAACATCCCGTATATGCATTTCTGCAGTCTTAGTGGTGAATTGATATGATTTTATGGAGCAACAATGTCAAAGTGGGAACATCAGGTTACATTGTTCCAACACTTTTGTCATGCCAGTTCCTAGAGGGAGAAAGAAACAGAGCTTTATACAGGAGTTACAGCCAAATCACAAAGAGCCATTCATTCAGTCTCCAACTCCACAGCTGGTTCTAATATAGAGCTGGGAGGAGCACAGGGAAGAGAGAGCATGAGAGAGAGAGAGAGAGAGAGAGAGAGAGAGAGAGAGAGAGAGAGAGAGAGAGAGCATGAGAGAGAAAGAAAGAGAGAGAGACTGCCTTTAAAACACACGTAATGCTTCTCATTTGCCCACTGCTGAGAAAGTCCCATTCTTTCTGGAAAACAAATAGAGTATCTTTTAAACTTTTTTAAAAGATATATTCATTAGTGGTTTATGAGTAAATTTGTAGTGAGATAATAGCGTTAATGTTTTGATGACTTAAAATGACACAACAAAGGTAAAGCATAGTTAAAAAAAAAATTAGATTCGAAATCTAATTTGAATTTCCAATAAACAGAACGTTTTAGGGTTAAAGGAATTTAAACAAGACACATTGATATAAAATAGACATTTTATGTGCAGCTTGAGTGCTGTTTTCAGTAAAGCAAAGTGGAGAAACCAAAAAGTCACTGTTAACTTTCAAGTGAACTTTTTCCTCATAATGGGATGATGATCTACACTACTGTGAAAAAGTTATGACTGATAAGATTTTTTAAAACCTTTATTTTATGTCTCAGTATGCTTACCAAGGCTGCATTTATTTAAGAAATACAGTAACAACAGTGATATTGTTAAATATTATTACAAGATCCTTTAGAAACCATTCTAATATGCTTATTTGCTTACCGTTTATCTTTGTTGAAAACAATTGTGCTACTCCATATTTTTGTAGAACCTGAGATGCATTTTTTTTCAGGATTCTTTGATGAATAGAAAGTTTAAAAACAGCATTCATTTGATCACCTTCCAACCACACGTGAAACAACACACTGTCAAGCATGTACTCAACATAAGTTCATAACCTCTAGACAGATAAAAAAATAAAAAAAAAAGTGTAAGTGACGTGACATTCAGCCAAGTATGGTGACCCATACTCAGAATTCGTGCTCTGCATTTAACCCATGCAAAGTGCACACACACAGCAGTGAACACACACACACACACTGTGAACACACACCCAAAGCATTGGGCAGCCATTTATTCTGCGTCGCCTGAGGAGCAGTTGGGGGTTCGATGCCTTGCTCAAGTGCTCCTAAGTTGTGTTATTGCCAGCCCGGGACTCGAACCCACAACCCTAGGGTTAGGAGTCATACTCTCTAACCACTAGGCCACAACTTCCAGATGTGGATAATACTGTGCTCTAAACTACATTTTTAAAACAAGTGTACACATGTGTATGTACAGTGCATGAGTTCAGGTTCAGAAAGAGTTACAGGAAAGGGAGCTACAGTTCCCCAAAGACCCTGAAAGTAGTTGGTCACTTCCTCCCAGCCAAGACGAAGGGGAGACTTCAAAATCAAGGAGGGAGAGAAAAACAGAAATGGTAAGAGAAAAAATGCAACAAATTCAGCAGGAAGGAGAGCCAAAAGACAATGGGTGTAGGTCCAGGATGGACACCAGGAGAGGTTAAACAGCAAAGGGTGATATTCAAATGGATACGTCTAGAACAGAAATACTTTTGGCAGCTTTCAGAATAAGAAACTCAGCGTGAGTCATTACAAATGCCAAATGCTGTATAAAAAATAATAATAAAAAAAATTATAAAAAGCACACCAGGACTAGATGAGGCTTAAGGAACTTAAACTTATGATATAAAAAATTCTGCAAACAGTTTAAAAGGTCTCAGCTGCCCCCATTGTGACCGTATTTAGTGCATTCCTCTAAGCACTCAAGAAAACACACTGTGCCTTGTCTTTGAACTATGAAAGTTTGAAAACTCGTAAGGCCCCAAGAATGATAACTATAAAGATAAATTTATTAGCATCCACACCAACAGACGATAATGTTCTGTTTATTAACAAGAGCATAATGGAGTTTTATTGTCTGCCACTTTAAGTCCTCGGGCTCTGATTGGCTGTTAAAGTTTTTATCATTTATCAGCTGAAATAAAAAAACATGGAAAAATAAAATCAGCTGTTCTGAAAGTGCTTTCAAATAAGGAATTGGTTGAAAGGGCAAAAAAAAGACAACACAGATTCACACATTTCTAAAGGTAATTATTAAAAACACCTCTGTAAATTGGTTCCAGGGGAAAAATTCAAATATTACCCCTTATCTTGAATTTGGGAGGCATTTTTGGTGCCATTTTGCCCCTGTAAATTTCTGATCCCGAGTATGGCGAAACTGTTCTGGGAGGAATACTTCTCCATTGGTGGTCCAAAGTTGTAATTGTGCGACCAGATCTGGTTGATAACAGGCAAAACTCTTGAGCTCAGTTCTTTCCGATTTGTGGACAGTCTGGGGACATTTCGGCTGGGTTACGTGTTACGTAACAAACGTGCTAAGTTCGTAAATATAGACTTGCAAATTTCCAACCAGGACCTTATAGAGAATTATGACTGACGCTGGAAACTGTCCGCGTGTCCTGCACAAACAGAGCTGTTTTTTACATTAGGGAGTGGTATATGGAGAAAACGATGGCATGCAGAGAAACACCAAGGCCTGAAGCCAAAGCTCAAGGCCCAGGGAGGGGCCTCTCTCTGCTCACGTTACCGCTGGAGCAGGAGCAGAACAAACACATGCTGCGTCGCCATTGGTCATTGTGCTTACCTCCAGCAGGAAACGGCCTGCGGGGTGGAGCCGGGCAACAGGAATCACCACAGACATCCAAATTTATCCGTCCAAAAAAGAACTAACGGCAAATTCCTGCGAGAACCGGGATTATGGGTGATGAATGGCAGGGAATATAAATGCTTAGAAGAAGAAAGAAAGAAACAAAAGAGACATGTTGTAAGTGTAGTGTCACGCAGCAGTGATAAGGTCATGAGTATGTAAGGGGTGACGATTCATCACTGCGGTCGGGGCAGCTGTGGCGGGGAGACTTAGTGGTTAGTCAGACTCTGCTCACTAATGTAAACAAGATTTTTCTCGGGGAACATTCACAGGTTCTTTGTTTCCAGGTTCCAGACCTCTAATGTGGAAACCAAAACTTTTCCAGAGGGCAACTATCGCACATCCTGACAGAACTGAATAGAGTGTTACGATAGAATGACAGCTGTGCATTGAAGTTTGCGCAGAACCTTTGCTAAAGACTTCACTGAGCATTTCTGGGTTAGACGAGCTCGGCAGGCACAGCACACACCCCAGAACACATGTCCCACACATGCAGCAGACAAACAGAGAGACACACCTTCACTCTGGGGACTCCAGTCTGTTCTAAAATTTCCATTCTCCCCTTCAGATTAATGTCTCCTCCGGATTAGAAGCGTTCTTTACTTTCTGTTGGGCCAAAAAAAACGACATACACTGCACAGTGGTCAGATTTTAAACTAATATAGACTTCTAAATTGGTAAATGTATGCATTAAATGGTTAAATATGCTGACCTATGCCTTTTAATACTTTTAGTCAGTCTGCATTTTCAGTAACAGCATTAGAGGAATTAGTACTTACCCTTCTATTACTATTTAACTGAAGTTATGGCTGGTTAATCAAATATGAGAACACTAATGCTCGCTGGTTACTGACATTTTTGCAAAAACTTGTTTTTGTTTGTTTGTTTGTTGTTTTTGTTTTTTTGGAGTGTACTACCAAAACGATTTGTTCTGTACTGTTTGTTTGGTGGATGTGCATTGTATTGTTCTGAATGCATAATTTTACCGGAGATATTTGTGATTAATTTGATTGTAATTCTCACTCGCCTTTTTAGGAACTGGCCATGAACAACACATGAAGCTTACCCTACAGTGCTATTGTTTCTGTTGATTAATTAGCGCTGTTACTGTCAAATAAACAAATTAACATACAAGCATGTGGTAACAGCAAGCCCTCATACTTTTCAACAGCAATGAGACTTAACTGATTTTATCCTTGCGTGATGTTCAGTTTCAAGGGAACTAACAGGCTGTTGAACCAAAAAATATCTAATTGGATATAAAGTAATTATAGCTGAATGAACAGAATTATACTGATTGTTTGCGTGCTTGATTATTGTTGGCATTGTCAAAGATGAATTGAACTAGTGCTGTCAAATGATTAATCGTGATTAATCGCATCCAAAATAAAAGTTTTTGTTTACATAGTGTGTGTTTATATACTGTGTATATTTATGAAGTATAAATATAAGTACACACACATGCATGTACATATGTAAGAAAATATTTTAAGTTTATATATTAAATATATTTAGGCCTATATATAATATTATAAATAATATACATTTTGTGAATATAAATATATACATGTAAATATTTTCTAAATATATGCTGTATGTGTGTGCATTTATATATATATATATATATATATATATATATATATATACACACACAAAATAAATATGTGTACATACAAGTAAAACAACAACAACAACAAAAAAAAAAACTTTTATGTTTTGGATGGGATTAATCGTGTGACTAAACTGAACATCACATTTAAAGTGACAGACAGTTTTACACACCTATCAAGCAGAATAATGCCTGCTGCCAAGCCATAAAACTGCTGAGAATCAGACCAAATGCTGCCCACTGTCACACCGGTCCACATCGCCCATAGGACGCTCAGGAGAAATAATGCTTCAGTATATCAGGAACATTTTCTGGGAAAAAAAACCTCAGTAAAAAACTACAAAGTCACAAATGAGAAGACATATAATAAGCTATAAAGGCTATAAAATGAATTTGGAGAGCCATCACTGGTGTCTAAAAGCTCAGCTGAGATCACTTAAGAGCAGAAATGTGTGAGAAACTGGAGTCTTTAGATTAGGAAATCAATCGGTGAAAGTGTCAATACTATAAAAAAAGAAGCCACTGAGATACAGATGCCATTTGTGTTTTTTCTTTCGTGTGGGGGGTTGAGGTCGTGAGAGGACGTCAATCATCAAGTGACACCCTGAGAAACACCAACAATTAAAGGAAATTAAAAGCGCTCATTTCATTAGTCTTGCAAACAACATTTAGACGCCCAGAGTGCGCTCCACGTTACAAATGGGGTTTATAACCGAGCATTCCAGCGCGAGGAATTCCACGGCGTCACCCCTCGCGCCAAACGACGCGCATTCCTGTGCCGCGCGTCTCTCTGCGCACTGTGAGCGCGTCCTGTGATCACTTTACAACTTTCACTAGCTGTTTGTCAGTCCGACAGTTGAGAAAGAATGAAAATAACCCCCAAAACAAAACAAAAAAGTCGCGTGGCGTGACTAAAATAATATAGTAAAAAAAAAAACGACATTAGGCTATTATAAGTTTCGTAAGATTACTGAGCTAAATATTTGGTAATCGCTCTTTTTTTTCACACGTTCTCCATTTCAAGAGGTGTTTCACAATCAGTAAAATGCTAATTTTTTAAACCAGACATTAAAGCGCACGTGTGAAACCCAACCAAACCAAGGCCTGTGAATTCAAAACCACTGCAGCGAAGTGATGAACATCTGGAAGTCATGAAAAACTCTCCCCACCCTCTCCCCAGAGTCACAGCAGTCACGGGGCTTTTATTTAATGAAGCATTTACCCCAAGCCACCTTCAGCACTCATTTACCCATCATCTCCGTCGAGTCTATTCAAATCTATCATTTACAAAAGCAGTAGATTACGATAAACTCATAAAAGGCGCTTTATGACCTGATTTGACTATAACAAAAAGGCGCGCGCCCGCAAATGAACCCAGACTTCATTCTTATTAACACTTAAAATTATATATATATATATATATATATATATATATATATATATATATATATATATATATATATATATATATATATATATATATATATATATATAAATCAGCTGATAATATTCCTAATGAATTAAATATAATTCCACACTCGTGTGTCTGAACTCTCAGGATCACACTGTTAAGGCATTGTGCGCGCTTCCCATAAAAGATGCTTTTCCATATGCCTAATGTATTTCAACCAATAAAAGAGTATTGGATTTTAAATAAATGCAACATTAACACTAGAATTGAGTCATTTAATATCAATAAGTCCGTTTTAAATGGTGAATCCCCATCGTAGTAGCCTACCGTTACTTTGAAACTCGTAGTAAAATCGAGCAGCACAAAGACTGAAGCATCACAGCCATGAAAGCAAACGGAAAAACCACAGTGTACGCGTATACTGTATTACTGTATGTTTTCCCCCGTTAAAAGCACAAGGTTAAGCAGAAAGCATGTGTGTTTTGTCACCTACCCCCTTTCCAGTGCCCTCAGTCGATAAGGCCAGCGTCTCTCTGACAGAGACAAAAACACCGCAGCCAAGCCAAGAAGCGAACCCCTCCCTCTGCTCTTAAAGAGCCAACACATGAGTCCACTCTTCCTTTAATCCCATTATCCTCATCAAATATTTGCTTTTCTTATTTTCACTTGAACAATCCTTGCAATGTAGAGTAATTGGTTCAGTAACGCGAGAAACAGCACGTGTCCTCTTAATTATTTGAATGCTACAGACGTTCAGGAAACATCGAAAATCATTCAGTAGTATTAAATTCAGCTTTAATGCTGTCATACTGAATTACTGTATTGCAATTTGATAACGCTGATGATGTGCTGCTAGGGACATGACGTCATTTGCGCAGTTCAGACCGATCTATGGTGATGACGAGGACATCCGTCATCCATATGGACTGTTAAGAGCCATTATGATAATATTAATTTATTATTAGGTTGCAGATGGACAGGCGCGCTTTTCTTTGTCTTCTTACATATAATTTTTAACACGTTGGCCATGGAGGAGTTTTGAGAAGCAGAGAATCAAGCTGTGGGGAGATTAATAAGAGCAGCATGTGAAAAGAGGGTTCTAAGTAAATTTTAATATATTAATATTTTTTAAATATCTTAAAATATTATTTTAAATGTATTTACTATATAGAGACTGAATATTTTGTTAATATTTTATTAATAATATAAATACACATTTAATATTTACATTGACTAGGTGGGTCTGTATCAGTATTTTATTATATTGATATTTTTACTACATTATAATGAACATTGTAAATATTTTTTATTTATTATTAATATAAATAATACACATTTATTTATTTACATTTAATGTGTCTATATCTATACATAGCGACTTAAAGATTTTAATATATTCATATTTAAAAAAATATGATTTACAATATAGATAATTATACTGTAAAATAATACACATTTGTTTACATTATGTGTGTGCGCATCTACATCTGTACATAAACACTTCAATAAAGCTACTGCTAAACAAAATAGGAGAAATGTATTTTAATATAAAAGCAAAATTGGAAGAGAAAAAGGACAAACGTAAAAAATAAATAAAAAAATCATTTTGGTTATTAAAAATACAGTATTTAGACCAGCAATTTGCACATTATAGTGTCAAGACAGGCAGTAGAGGTCATGCAAACATTAAAATAGTGCAAGACAGATATTACAGCAGTCCAACTATAGTAGGGAGGCAAAAGTATTGCTAGGTCAGGACATTATTTACATTCACAACCAAAATGGCAACATCTAAATCATTCTCCTTTTTCCAGTTTACATACTAGTGCATAATGTGGATAGTATACATTACATTACTGTGCATTTACAATAACATTAAAACACCTTCGTGTCAGAGTAGGATTTGGTGCAGCAGAGGCAGTGAAGACTCAAAGCAGTCAGTGCAGAACATTAGTGTGCTCTCTTGTTAGTGCAGTGTGAAACTTTTCCACAGTTAATAACTATATTAATGCCTTATGCTTCCTCCGTTACTTAAAGAGACACGCATCCAGAGAATGATCCAGCGATCTCTCCTATATACATTCTACAGTTCTGAAACAAATCCAGCTTCTTTTTTCTGGGGGGGGGTTTCTACATCACTGCTTTAGCCAAAAGCGGAATGAGTTTTAAAAACAGTTTGCGTAAATGAGGTGAAAGATTAAGCATGTCTTCTCTGTGTGAGTTAGTTTCTGGGCTCAGCCTGTCAGGGGGTAGTCTTCAAAAAGACATAGAGCTTTTACAAATGCTTTAATCCACAAGCAAGCAGATAAATCAAGCTGAACTACAAGTTTTTATGTGGCAACACATGTACACACACACAATTGTCTGGAAGGACTGTGGCTCACATTGTTGCCCTCTTTCCCACACTCACACAAGCGCACGAGACAGAGAAAGACAGCACAAACAAACAAACAAAAGGAGGAAATGAAGAGGAGCATCTGAATGCCCTGTGCTGGTTGGGACCTAAAATTACCTCCGATGTGGAGCAAGAGGCTCGTTTTTCTGATGACTACTTTGATTGGTTATGCTGCTGTGCCCATGAAGATCATAATGACTCTGTTTACAGCAGATAACATCTCAGAGTAAACAGACTAAAGCTCCTCCTCCGAGAGAGAGAGAGAGAGAGAGAGAGAGAGAGGCTCAGGAGGGCTTGTGCCCGAGAGAGGAATGTGGAGTGTGTGGTTGGGGGTGGGGTGGTGGGGGGGGTTTGAATGATGGGGCGGGAGATCATGTCTGGCTTTACATCCACCCGCGATCTGCTCCGTCACACCTCAGCACTCCACACGCCGAAAACTGGATCGACTGAGAGAATTCCTGTAAAGATGAGCAAGAACAGATCCATGATTCAGATACAACACTTCTGGTGAAATGTGGTTTAAAAAAACAAGTTACTTAACAAAATGCCTTTGTTTTATTTTCTTTTGCATTTATTATACCATATTTTATTTTCTGTTTTTAATTTTAATTGTATAATTATTATTTTTATTATAAAGAATTACATGTATGTATATTTATTTTATTAGATACATAATTAATTTTGATTGAATATACATATAACTTGATATTTTAATTAGCATTATTTAAAATTTTTTATAATATTAGGTGAACAGACACTTACAGATATGCTTTTTTTATTATTTGGTTAGTTATAAATAGTAGTAGTATTTATTAAATATAAATGCAACTGTATATTAGAATTTTTTTAAAAAAGTGAACAGACACCTTTTTATTAAATTTGATTTATTATACAATATATTTTATATTATTTTTATTATTATTAATAATAATACAAATAGTTAATATTTTGAATTTGAAATATTAAATGTTTATTATTTGTGCATTTAATTTATTATACATTTTAATACTTATTTACTGAATGTTCACTATGTTTACTGTATTAGCACTATGTAGTGTTTCTGTGGCTCAGTATTAGAGCATTAGAGTGGTAGCAGCGCAAGGTTGTGGAATTGATTCCCAGGGAGCACATGTTAGGTAAAAAATGTTAGCCTGAATGCATTGTAAGTCGCTTTGGATAAAAGCGTCTGCTAAATGCATAATTTAAATTTAAATTTAATTTAATATTAGTGCACAGTCTCAAACATAATGTTCATAAACTGTTGCATGCATGTTATACACAAAAAATGGAGACTGGCTGCTAACCAGGCTGTTATGACCTGTATATGATGGATTTCAGATGAACCCCACTTGAGGGGCTGGGGTCTGTATGAGTGAGGAGTGTGATGTTACCTCTGTGTTGGTGTGGTTGGCAGAGGCAGTGGTCTATAGAGTTGAGGGATTTTCCGGTTGATAAGAGGAAACAAGGCTTCTCTCAGTTTAATGTAGTTCCGCTCCAGCTCTCGGTGGTATTCCTTCTGATCTGGACCGATCAGAGACTTGTTCTTCCTAAGAGCATCCTCACACCTGAGTCAAGAACATTGCAGTTAGTAGGTTCAATGCAACTGTCAGTCCAAGAAAACGCTGTCCATTTTAATGAACTGCATAAAAGGCAAACCTTGATTGAATTGCATTGGCAGGATTTTTAATCAATGCTCTGATAAACAAATTAAAAGTAATAGCTACCTAAACGTTTCCAACTTAAAAAGTGAGCATGCTTGTGTGCAAGAAATGTGTGCATAAAGGTCACCCCACCTTTTAGTGAAGTCTTTGAAGCAGAGGCGCAGTTTATTGTGATGCCGGAAGAGTTTGGGGTCCTCGGGAATTTCAGACAGGAAGACCTGAGCCACCTCCAGCGGACCCTTTGTGACGACATGTATAGGTTAACATCCATAAACCGGCATACTGGAAAAAAACAAGTATTTCATCTAAATTTTACCTGATTAACAGTGGTGCCAACACAACCCTGAAGCACCATCTGGAGCATCTTTGGGTCAGCAGGGTCCTGATTGGTTGCGAAGGCCAGCTCCTGGGTTTTCTTCTGCATATCCTCAATCGCCACCTCCATCGGCATCAGAATGATCTGTAGAGAGAAGTAATTTTTTTTTCTTTTTGAAAATCTGTCTTGTGGCAATTTACCAATCTCCAAACTGAAAGTGTTTCACACCTCCTCTTTGTGGATGACGTTGATGCGGGTCTTGATGTAGGGGAAGGCGTGAGAGGTGGTGAGGATGGTCTTGCGCTTGTACTGCTCGTGCAGGTCACCGTGGGCCCGACCGTCCAGCGTGAACGGCGTACAGTACATGAATGTACGTAGGTTATAGTTCTTGTCAAAGTATGTGATGCGCTCCTTCAGCTCATAAGTATCGAAGAAGGGCTCCACGTATGTGATCTGTAGGTATGCCTGGGTATCAAAAACATACACAGCACTGTTCAATATGGAGAACATAGGTACAAAACTGCAGTTATAATGGTCAAAAAGAGTTTCAGACCTAAATATTCTAAACATGAATCAGTGTTGTTATTCTTAACTACAGCTATTAAAGATCTTTCACTAGTGGTAATTTCTGACCTTATTGGGGTCCAGTTTGTTCTTGTCAACAGGGTTGGAGTCCTTGATGATCACCACCACATCGTCACCAAATCTTTCAGAGTAAAACTCCTACAAAAGAAATGAGCATATACCTTACAAATGATCATATTAAAAGCATCATTTGAGATGCACAGAATCAACAGGTGAACAAACAATTTTTCAAAAAATAACATTTTTAGAAATGAAGTAAAACAGATTAATTAAAAAAAAATAAACATTAAAAATAAAAACTTGAAAATGTTCAATTAATATTTATAATTATAATAAATTATTTAAAAAAAATACTACTACTTATATTATTAAACATAATTACTACTTCTTAAAAATAATAATAGTTGTTATTATTATTGAAATAAAAATATTGTTATTATTATATTAGCACTCCAGACCAGAAACGTACCTCCAGTCTATGTGAGATCTCGGCTAGTTTGGTGATGGAAGGCTCTTTATAGACAAACTCCTGCTCATCCAGATCACCGAAGCGGCATCCATAAAAGCCCACACGGAAGTAGGTGCCAAACATCCTCTATGGCCTGACCATTTAAGACAGGAACAATTGAGATGCATGTAAGAAGAGAGAAGAGCATGGCATGTCACATAAAAGCCTAAATAACATCATTTTTTTTGTCTGTTTCAGCCACATCATGCCTAAGGGCACGACACTGATGGCATGGAGGATGGGTTTGTGGATCCGAATGCGTGCACATGTGCCTTAGGACAACACTGACTCGTGCCATTCTTGTGAAATGGCCTTACATAAATGTGTCAGAGACGGTGAACCTTACAGAGGGATGGAACAGCTTGAATTTCATGTTTGTTAACCAAGGTCATGTGCACTCACCAGGAAAACATCCAGAACGCACACGGGGAGACCGAAGGAGAAATAAAAAGAGATAAAGACCAGAGACAGTTAGTTTCTGTGTGGGAGAAAATTCCCTCTTATATAAACTGCAACATATGGTACTGATAAATACAGAAGCACAGTGTGATCGATCAGTGTACCTCCCATCCTGAGCTCTGTGTGCGGACACAGCAGGAGACACATCATCACCGACAAGACAGAGAAAAGACATCAGTCAAGCACACTATAGAATACTACACAAATCATTTAAAATGACCTTCATATAGCTACTAGAGCTGTGAAATACAATTCCTAGTTTGGTACAATAAACTATTATTAACTTAATACAATTCAAAAACAAACATACCTGCATAACATCATAAACCACAGAAACTGAGATTTACACAACTTATATAAAATGATAAAACTCACATATCAGCTTAATAAAGCATTATTTAGTTGGTCTGAATACAAACAGTAGATTTTAATTCATCTAAATTCACTCTTTGACAGCAGGGGGTGCTTGTGTAAAAGCAGAAATACAGCCGTTACCCCTGTATATAACGCATTGCCGCATTTATAAATGCTTTATTAGGCATCATACAGAGGTAAAATATTAAGCTTTCATAAAAGCCTCCCCGAAATAAAATTCCTCAGATTTGCACAAAGCACATGAATGGACTATTTCAATATCAGAAAGGTGAATTTCACTGAAAGGCAAAGAGTTTGCAAGTATTATGAAATGAATATTCCTAGGAAACTATCTATGATCCCATATTTAAAATCAGGATTGCAGAATTCTCCCACGAGCTATTCATGTTTAAAGTTGTGCTTACATTACGAAGCTGCTGATAAGATCAGGATATCCTGTATGTAACATGATTGATGGAGTGAAAAATAATTTTTTATAATGAATCAGCTCAATGATTTTTGTCCAGTTGCCCAGTTTCACCTAATGCAGAAACTTGTCTATATAAAATGTATTACTATTTCATTACTATTTACTACTGTGGTTATATAATGGACGAAGTATAGCAGGTTATAAGGGATTTATAATTTAAGAGTGTACAATGAATATAGCTAAAAATCTAATAGTCATTCAACAAATTGACTCCTTTAAACAGTGTAAGATTGTTTGGGATTTCTAGACACGTTCAGCTCTTTAACAAACTTCCCGTGTCAACAAACCTGATTGTATACTTTGTTGAAGGCATCCTGCAGTTTGCCGTGGACAGAAGCGAGCTTCTTAAAGTCTCTGTTGGCTTCGTGAATGGGACAAAGGATTTTGTAGACTTCATTTATGGCCTCGTACATGGCAGCCTGAAGGAGAGACAGAATCTACAGTCAACCTTCAGTTAATAGTTAATAATCCCATAAAAACGTGTGCCGCTGGCTTGGAATAGAGTCTAATCCCTTTGATGCACTCAGTGTCCATGACTGTGGGGGGAGTGATGTGAGCTCTCACCATGTTGAACGAAGCAGCTGCTTGCTCCAGAAGTCCCACGAGCCCAGACTCACTGAAGTACTTCCCTGAACAGATGCCCTCCTCCTCTGGGGACAGAATATCATCAGACACTGCGGACTCCTCCAGCACATTGGACGAAATACTCTGTGAAACAATCCACAAAATGTACCATCAATTCTTGTACATTTTTAACCAAATGAGCAAAGCGTCCAGTGAAAATATGCTTTACATTTGTATTTGAAATTCCTCTCAATATGTAAAATATTACTTACATATTAAACTTTTTTTAAAATGCATTAAAAATGTAAATATATTAAATTTTATATTAATTAATTAAAATGTTTAAAATTATTTAAAATGTATTAGTTAAAATGCGTAAAATTATTTTACGTAAAGTTTTCTAATAATTATTAGTATAAAAAATAAACTTACTGTAATGCTATATAAATTAAAGTTTTATTGAGTAAAATGAAAAAACACTTCATTTCAAACTTTACCAGACCTGACGGAAAAAAAAAAATTGTGGGAATGGTGATATGAAACAACCATTTTGTTGATACTATTTTTAATAGAATTATTTATATACTTTTATTATATTTTAAATGAGCTTTTCCTGTTGTATTATCATTATTGTAGTTTAAGTTTTAGTAATTTTCCTATGTGGTTTTTCATTTTCTTTTATATTCCTACACAGCTTTAATTCATTTCATGTTTAGTAAGATTAGTATTTCAAGTTAAACTTATAAATACAGGAAGTGTCCTCATAAACCATGTTTAATGTTTACACTGTAATACCCATGGCCATTGTACACATTTGTGTCCATAAACCATATATTCAAACACACACACACACACACACACACACACACACACACACACACACACACACACACACACACACACACACACACACACACACACAGGATTTACCTGGAACGACACGCATCCGATAGGGAGGTAGCGGCAATCTTCAAGCATGCTGAGGTACTCTGCCACCAGGGCGGCGCTATGCACCAGGCAGTGTGCTGCCTCCGCGTGGTTCCCTCTCTGGGAGTGCTTCCCTGCCATGTTCTGCAGCCACGTGAGTCTCAGATCGGGAGAGTTCTGATAGCCCTTAGCAATCCTACACACAGGGAAGAGTCATTTGTACATGTAGCACATGAGACACATTAAATGTCCTTTGGTTTTAATGATGACAAAGCACTGACCTGTACATGAGGTCTATAAGCATCTCTGGGTCCTGCTGGTGCTCCTTCATTTTCACAGTGTCAGTGAGAATCATGTGGAGATTGAAGACGAGATCCTGTACCTACAGAGATGACAGAAATGTGACTATAGTGTTATAGATTTTCTTACTATTTTGAATTCGATTTTATTTCTATATTTTCTATTTTCACTTGAATTTTAAAGTGTTTTAAGCATTTGTTGTGTGTCGTGTGGAAATGAAAAAAATGTGACTTGGCAAAATAGCTGAAATAAAAAAGTTGTTTTTTTGTATTTTGTTATTTCAGTTTTAACAATGTTTTATGGTTTTAGTTGTTGATAATAACCCTGAAGTGGCTTTACTTTAGCATAATCGTTAGCAGATATAAAGAATCTCTCTTTTTATCGATCTCTAAAAAGCACAGAGGGGGTGGGTTTTCATCCACTGTGGGATTCGAACCAACAACCTTTAAGCTACCAGCTCAGATCCAAGTGTTTGATACCTGCTCAGGGAATGGGGAATCTCTTAGCTCCAGGTCAGCCTCGGCGTATGTGAGAATAGTTTTTAAAGAGCGTCGCAGATGCTCTTCATTGAACTTCATCGAGGTTCCCACGAGTGAAGAAAGAGACATGGTGACTTGCATTTTCACACGGGCGAAATTCTACAGAACAGCAAAAAAGACACAGGATTTAGTTGATCAGATTTCTATTTATATGTGGAAAGTGAATCAAGGATAAGAGTTTAATGTGACTTTGTGCCTTACGTTGCCGATCTCAAAGTTCTGTCTCATGAGCAGGTAGAGGGAGGAGCTGGCGTGGCTACGTATGGAGCTGACGCTGCTGCTGCAGTGACGCAGTAAACGCAAACACAGATCGGCACAGAGCTCAGTGTCCTCCTCAAACAACATCTCAGGGAACTGCAGAAACACACGGGCAAAGCTTAGTTTCTTCAACAATTTCCTTTGTGAACTATGTAAAATATATACACAAAGCTGACCTGAACAACAAGGAAAGGTCTTAAAGTTTGTTTTATTTAATGAAGATTAGTTCAAATTCAAGTCTGCAAAATCTCAGTGTCACAATGTAAGGATGTTGTCTATATAGTGTTTTTAATTAGTGATGGAGCCAGTTTGTTTAATGGGCTTCTTCAGTTCAAAAGTTTTAGCTCAGTAATAAGTGAGAGTTAACATACACATATACATGTTGTTACAAAAGATTTATATTTCAAATAATACTGTTCTTTTGAACTATAGATTAAAAAAAAAATTGTTGATAAGAAATGTTTCTTGAGCAGCAAATAAGCATAATACAATGATTTCTGAAGGATCATGTGACACTGAAGATCGGAGGAATTATACTAAAAATTCAACTTTGCATCACAGGAATGAATTACATTTTAAAATATATTCAAATTTAAAAAGTTATTTTAAATTATAATATTTAACAATATCACTGTTTTTTTTAATCAAATAAATGCAGCCTTGGTGAGCAAAAGAGACTTCTTTCAAAAACATTTAAAAATCGATCGATCCCAAACATTTAAACAGTACTGTACATGTAATACAATTCAATGATTTGAAATAAGATCTAAACGAACACTTGTTTTATACATTTTACACACAATTTTAATGAACCTATTTTAGGCATGCATTGATGTGAAAATACTGGCTAACAACAATACGTTGAAAATTATTTTCATCAAATAACCAATAACCAATAAATATATAATGATGATAGATTATATAATGATGCAATTATATAGTTCTACACTATCATGTCAAATTACCCGAATGCAGTATAGGTTTTTCACCAATGTTCAGTACTCGGGGTTAGGGATGAACAAGCCCTGCTAACAACAGACACAAACCTTGTAGACCAAAGCTCTCTGAGTGCTGAAGCAGTGCTGCAGGAAGAGTGCGCTCTGGTTTCCTGCCATACTGTGGAGGAGGACTCTCAGCACACCAACCAACACACTCTCCTTCAGCTCTGACATCACCACCGTCTGATGCAAAAACACACACAAACACTTATGAACCATGTGAAAATCACTCATGTTGTAACCCGTGACATTTGTAGTAAATGCATTCAAATGAGAGGGACAAAGTCTACTATACTTTAACAATGATCTCCAGTGTGTCCAGGGCTATGAGAGCAGCTTCTGTCGCCAAGTTTCCATCCACTACTGACTCCTGCTCCACCTCTGCTTTGGTTCTGCACAGAGACAGTGTTTACAGTAAGCTATTCATACTGCCCATCACACACACGCACACAACTGTACATGTTCTG
This sequence comes from Carassius carassius, assembly GCF_963082965.1. Lineage (NCBI taxonomy): Eukaryota > Metazoa > Chordata > Actinopteri > Cypriniformes > Cyprinidae > Carassius > Carassius carassius. Next base: position 26,284,056 of record NC_081763.1, on the reverse strand, counting down.
TGTGATTATGTGCTTCATTAAGTCAACGGACAGCTAGAGCAACATCATTTAGATTTCAGTGAAGGTGAACAGTAATGAAAAGATATTCAGTAAGAGAAGAGGAAAAAAGACACACTTGTCCACTCTGTCTGCGTTCTGTCTCCAGTGAGTTACGTTTTTCCTCCAGCGGACGTTCTCCTGACCTCCGTAAGGACTGCGTTCTGAGGAACAAACAGGAACAGAGGTGAATGACAAATTCAATGCTATCACATTTACTCGCACACATACCACCTGTTGTACCTCTGCAGCGACGGACCATCTCCTGCCTTGCTCCGATGGTGCCCAGTATGGCCTCCTCCAGACGGGCCTTCATATCCTGAGACTTTTTAAAGGTCAGACTGTTTATCCTCTGCAGGGCTTTCTTCCCCTGAGAAGAGACGCAATGAACAGGATGAACAAAAACATGTTAACATGCAACACAAAAATGCAAAATACAAAGTAAAACTTCCTGAATGTGTCAGAGGAATAGGTGTAACATGAGAAGCAACTTCCAAAACTTCATTTCCAAGTCATTTTTCTGAAGTCATGTCATAATTTTGAGCATATTTTTCTCTTCTGTTCAACCAAATATAGGTTTAAACTAGCACATGCACAACACAGCCTCTTTGAAAATAATTACATTGTGGAAAATAATAAAAAAAAATGTTGTGAGAAATTGTTTAATATACTGTGTTTTTCAAATTCTAAAACATTATTTATTTGATTAAATGTAATGTAATGCTTGCAAATAAAGATGCTATTATAAGTATAAATACTTCATAGTCCTGAAAATAGTCTTCAATTTGGATTTTCAATTTAAAATTCCCTGATTTTAAAAAAAGTGTTCGGAAGGATATGCATATCTTTTGGGAGAATATTCAAAGTGCAACATGATGTTTGATTGGCCTTCATTTTACTCTTATTGCTCCTTTGGTATTTAAGATAAAACAGGATCAATCCTACCATCTCAATGTGACTGGATGGGCCATGTATCTAAATATCAAAGAGTCATTACTTGAGAAGGGCATGTGGATGTACCTTGTATTCGAAACAGGACAGACAGAGATGAAGAAGATCAAGCAAGCGGTTGATTTGTGGCACAGACAGGTCTGAGATCCAGCGCTCCAACAGCCCTGCGTCTGCATTCTTCAACACCCACAGAAAACAAACCAGCAGCGTCCTGCTGCAATCTGCAGAGAGGGTGCTACACTGACGGCCCGCCTGACGAAAAAACAACACAAAAACACATTTACACTACACAAATACATTCATACAGAGAAAACACAACAAAGGCGACCCAATTAGACATCACATCCGGCAGCCTGTTTGGGACAGACATACACAGAGGACGTCCTTCCACACCCATATGTATAATAAACACGCATGATCCTCATTTCCCCAGCCATACACAAGCCATTAATATTCTCTAATAACCAGGAAACCCTGATGTACACCTTCAGAGCAGAGAATACACCCCTCTAGTGGTGGAGAGCAGTACTGCTGCCAACAGAATAAACAGGAGTGAATATGAAGAGCTCTTCTAGTGGTGCTATAAAGATAAAGCAGCTGTGATGAAAAATTCCAAAGTCCAAGCACTATCAAAAGAAAATTTCTGTTGTTAGCCGTTTTTTTTATTTTTTTTATTGAAATTACAATTTTTGTGAATAAATATAGCTTGTTTCTGAAAATCAAAAAAAAAAAAAGTTTAAAATTTTTATTTTTAGATAATTTTTTTAAATAAACAATTTTAATAATCAGGGGAATATGACCAGGCCATGTTGCAGGCCAGAACTGAACCTGTATTATCTGTATGAACACCAAGGATTAATATGAACAGGTCACTGCCACAGTTCTCAAAAATTTGGGCTCAGTTTTATTTTTGAAAGAAGTTAATACTTTTATTCAATAAGAATGCATTAAATTTACAAAAGTGACATTATGATGTTACAAAATATTTATATTTAGAATTAGTGCGGTTCTTTAACTTTCTATTGATTAAAAAAATGAGCAGCAAATCAGTCTATTAAAATGAGATCTGAAGGATCATGTGACACTGAAAGCTGAAGTAATGACGCTGAAAATCTCATTTAAAATGACATTTTACAATCTATTGAACCAGAAAATAGTTATTTGAAGTTGTGATAGTATTTCACAACATTACTCTATTTTTGTTCAAATAAATGCAGCCATAAGAGACTTCTTTCAAAAACAGTAACCTAAACATTACAGTTAAAAAAATGTAAAAATTCACATTTGTAACATGATTCACATTTGTACCATGAAATCGTGGTCCGAGAGCAGGTACTCACCACTGACGGCAGAGTGAAGGGGTTGGCTCTGGAGTGGGGCAGTGGTGAGCCAGCTATGGCCATGGCAACAGACTGGCTGATGGTGCCGTTGTCTGGGTCGTTATCGTCGATGAGCACCGAGGCGTGACGTACACGCTGAGGGGACGTGTCTAAGACACACAAAGGTGGAAAGATACAGATCTCGGCTGAAATGGGCCTTTTGTTCAGTTTTTAATGACTCTGTGGAGCTCTGACCTTTAAAAGACTATTCAACTCACAAACAAAAGAGTTTATATAAATAACCGAAGAGATAAGCAGTCTGCTCTATTGTGGGCGCTCGGCTCTCACTAACCGGTGAAGTCGTACAGCTGGGGCAGTGTCTCCATGATGATGGGGATGAGTGGCAGGTAGAGCTGGGCGATGTGCGAGCGGACCTGGGGGTCTGTGTAGCGGGGGTCCGCGTCGTGACTGCACAGCAGAGAATGCAGCGCACTAATGGCCTTCTTGTGTAGGAAGAACACACTGAGAAAGAGGTGTGAGAAGTGATTTCAAAGCTTTTATATGTGCTAATTTAAGGGTGAAATTTCAAACTAAATGGCTTCAAATATGGTAAAACATGCTAATACTTCAAAACCATATCATTAATTTGCATTTAGACAAAGCTGAACAAATATTTTCTTTGCAGAGAAATATTTGAAGGGTACATGCTATTGATTTAATTTAATACCATTAATATTCATATGAATATTTAACTTTTTAATCAATGGAGTGTCAGCATAACAATCAGCATACCTCCTTTATGGCTGGAATACACTAAAACAGATTTAATATGAACAGATTTTGAAACACTAGACATCATGCACTTGTCGACTTTGTAAATGGTTACAGAGAACAACTGAGCATCATACACAAAACGACTTTGCAAAGAACAAAATGTGTCCTAAAATGGTCTCAAAATATCAAACATGATTGATATCCTCCGACCGGATTAAATCATAGTCTGTTCATTATACACTTCGTGATTTTCTGTGAACTGCTCAAAATCTGCAGACTGACTTCGACTTTAAGCAAATAGCATCGACTCCGGATTGCAAAACGGGACAGTACACATTGGGCAAAACTCATGTACAGTAATGTATTTAAGCCTTTAACTATGGTATGTAAATTGGCAATGTAAACTATGAAACATTTGATTTCTAAAATGTTGGTAATTTTTTTTACAAACAGATTTGTTTAATTATGCATATTATAAATACATATCCTATATTTATTGACAATAAGATGAAAGAAATCAGCTACTGACATAAGCTGAAAATGTCTATATGTGTATCCCTTGTAAAACGCTTGAGTGTGCGAGCGTAGGAACGTATCTCACCCTTCTCCATCTGGCTCGAGGATGAGTGACAGTTCAGCCAACATCAGACCAGAAAGAAAATGCTGCTGGCGGAACGGCACCGACAGTTCAAACATGCTGACCAAACCCTGATCCTGAACATGGCAGGACAATGCTGAGCTCTACAAGACAACACAAAATTCATTCCACAAAATATTAAGCAGCACAACTATTTTTAACACTGATAATTTTCTTGAGCAGCAAATCAGCACATTAAAATGCATTTTGAAGGATTGTTTGACACTAAAGAGAGAGTTCGAGTGAGTGTGTGTGTACCTGAGAGGTGGTGGAGGATGTGGAGGGCGAGGGGGATGCAGGGGGACTGAGGGTGGCACAGGGCAGGTTCAGGGTGACGTAGTGCTCGTGACTGCAGACGATCCGTATGAAGTCCATCCTCAGCGCTGTCAGAGGGCTGGGGTTCTGTGCTGTATGGTGCTTATTAATCTAAAGACACAAATGCACTAAACTGTCATTTTTCATGTATCACTTTTCTAGGGTGAATTCACAGCTGTGCCTCATCTGCATGTGTCTTGTTCACTAAACCACTTGTAATCCATGCAAACCAGCAGACAGCAGAAAGTCATCATATGAAGACCAAATTCTGGAGAAAAGCATCATTACCAATCATATGTTCAGACTCCGCTATACTCAAGCACACTGGGAGCATTTTCAAATGTGTGCGTGTGTGTTTGTGTATGTACCTGTTTATAATATGAGCGGATGAGGTTGAAAACAAAGCCTCTGTCCAAGAGAGACAGCAGGTCATTAAGGAAAAAGGCCAGGCTGGTGTTTAACCTCTCTACTAGCTCGACATCCTGAAACGCACACAGATATTGGTTCAGACAAAGATAAGCATGCTTCCTGTAGATTCATAACAACAGTTAACAGTAATAAAACACAGATGCGTAGCAATAGGGCAAGCAAGGCAGGCATTTGCCTGGGGCCCTGGACAGCTGACCATTTGAACATGCAGATGTATTTTTCCATGTTATATTAATAATGACATTTCTGATTATTTTTACAGTTCCAGACAGCAGTATCAACTCAATTCTGTACCCGCTCGAAATCACCCGCTTTCAAACGATCCTGTGTGTTTTATGTGTGTGTGTGCTCGATTTTCGAATTACAAAACCAACAGTTTCTATTTACAATGTGTTTTGCAGCATTGAGTTTTGTAGCCAATCACAGGCATCTCTGCTGAAAGCAAAGGCCAATCTGAGGAGTTTACTGTAGGTTAGTCAGAATCCGCTCTGATCTCATTTTTGTTTTCGCAAGTTCATTTAGTTCTACACGCTCGCATATCTTCCTATTATAACAACAAAAAAATAAAGCATACAAGATGTAAATGAGATATTCATTGTGTACCGTATTTTTTGGACTATAAGTCGCACCTGACTATAAGTCACATCAGTCCAAAAATACGTCATGATGAGGAAAAAAACATATATAAGTCGCACTGGACTATAAGTCACATTTATTTAGAACCAAGAGAAAACATTACCATCTCCAGCCGCGAGAGGGCGCTCTGGGGTAGGCTACAGGAGCACTGAGCAGCACAGAGCGCCCTCTCGCGGCTGGAGACGGTAATGTTTTCTCTTGGTTCATGTCTCTTAGTTCATTTCTCGTGGTTCATGTCAAATTAATTTTGGTAAATAAGTCGCACCTGACTATAAGTCGCAGGACCAGCCAAACTATGAAAAAAAGTGTGGCTTATAGTCCGGAAAATACGGTAGTTAGTTATTGATTATTATAAAGAGTTTTCGCACGAGTAAGCTCGTACAGTTGCGCCATAATGGAAGCGCCCTTTGCTTGATGTCTCTTACATACTACATTCATAGTTTGAAGAAAAGTTTGAAAGGACCGTCAACATATACTGTTTCAGGAATTACAAACACGAGTATAAAAAATTATGCGAGTGAATCCACCAAATCTATCTGCTATTGACGGTGATAAGATAACTGTAGCAATGGACGTAATAAACTATCAGACAATCTGATGTCAAAACAGAGCTGTGCTTTAAGAGATGCAGAGTAAATTCAGAGTAACAAAACTACAGCAGCAACAAGTCTGTGTTGCCTTTGGCAGCTTTTACAGGTGAAAATACTCATCTTTGTCACCCATGATTTGTTTTTTTCATCCTGGGTACTGTGTCTTGCTGCCAGAATGGAGCCCACAAATCAATATAAATAAATATCATTACATTTACTTAAGTTTAAATAAGTTGAGTTAATATAATTAACTTATAAAACTAGTAAAGCTGATAAAAACATTAATTATATGTGTTTTAACTAATATTTGTATGTTGAATAAATATATATATACATACATACATACATACATTTATTTTTATTTATTTATATGTATATATGTATGTATGTATATATATATATATATATATATAGAGGTAATGAAGATATATTAACAAAATAATACTTTATAAGGGCCACATCTATACATTTTGCATGGGGCCCCCACTTCATCTTGGTTCGCCAGTAGAAACGGAGTAGAAACCATAAAATCTCAAACATTTAAATAAAAAAAAACAAAACAATTAATTTAAATATGGTCTGTGTTCCTCCAACAGTGAAAGGAGATCTGCTGCTCTTTTACCTTGTGATATCTGCTGGCTATGTCTGCACTGATAGCACACACTAAGGCAGCAATGTCATCCACAAAGCGGTCTGGGAAGCGCTGGCGTCGGGGCATGTCCAGCCGTGAGGACAGGAACAGATGATGGGACATGCTCTTCACCTGTTATCACACACACAAAAATAAGTGATAGCATCTGAAGCTTTGGTTCTGCCTTACAAAAGTCACCGAACACTAGGTTTTTCAAAACCTAAATATCTAGAAGTCATCAAAACAATTCAGTCAAAATTACTATATGTGAAACTATTAAAAGGACACTTCACCCCAAAATTAAAATTCTACAGTACTTGATTTTTTCATTTTTTTTTTAAATGACATGATCGTAAGTAAATGACAGCATTTTTTTTTTGGGTGAACTATACCTTTCAAAGACAATTAAAAGACCATTTAAATTATACAGAGCCCCGAATGTGACATGCAGGTAATATCAGTAAATCGTGTGCACAACATGATAAATTGTTCTCTCATTAGACTAAATTGTGAGTACAATTTACTAACTCATTACCTTGTTTCAAGTAAATCATATGCATGATTTAATAATTTGTTCCCTCAATATGAAAAAAAATGTGGCCATGATTTACTAAAATGAGGGAACTAATTATTTTATTGTGCAAACAATCTGATAAAATGAGGTAACAAATTAAGTTGTGTGCACAATTAGCAATTTTTTCCCCACCATGTCATGTGCGGGGCTCCATAATATTCAGTATTATTATCGATTGGACTGCACGAACACTGTCAGTTGAAAACTGAATAGAGCTGCAAAATGACACGAACTTTGCAACACTGATACTGAACTATATCAACATTGACTTGAGCTGAATAATGGCACGATTGTCTTTTGTAGCTGCCTTATATTTGACTTGAGTTCATGTCCTGCAATGAACTTTGCAACAGTGACACTGAACTAAACTAAGCTGAATAATGAAACCATTGTCCTCTGTAGAGCTGCTTTAAAGTTGAAATGATAGATTTTACAACACTTACATTTAGAACCTATTTTATTAATGTAAAGCTGCTCTGAAATAATCTGTATTGTATAGAGCTTGAGAAATAAATGCAACTTGAGTTCAGTTATTGATGTAAATGTAAAAGGTTGGAGGTCAACTGACCATGAGCTGGAAGAAGAACCAGGCCTGCTGCAGAGACGCCTCTCTCACATTACTGGAGCTCACCACCCACTGGAGAGCCAACTCTTCATGAAGTAACTGAACGCAGAGAGCATTATTACAAAATATACATAGAGAACACAAGCACACACACAATGAAGGCAGATTATGTTGAAATAATAGTGATATGTGAGCATGAACAAGGTAAAGTGGCTCAATGAATGGGTGAGTACCGTATTTTTCGGACTATAAGTCGCACCTGAGTATAAGTCGCTTCAGTCCAAAAATACGTCATGATGAAGAAAAAACATAAGTCGCACTGGACTATAAGTCGCATTTATTTAGAACCAAGAGAAAACATTACCATCTACAGCCGCGAGAGGGCGCTCTATGCTGCTCAGTGTAGGCTACAGGAGCACTGAGCAGCACAGAGCGCCCTCTCGCGGCTGTAGACGGTAATGTTTTCTCTTGGTTCATTTCTCTTGGTTCATGTCAAATTAGTTTTGATTAATAAGTCGCACCTGACTATAAGTCGCAGGACCAGCCAAACTATGAAAAAAAGTGTGACTTATAGTCTGGAAAATACGGTACATAAATGAGTGAATCAAGAAATGAATGAACTGAATAGGAGAGTGCACAAGTGAGTAAATGAGTATGTGCAATACCTTCTTGGCGATCTGCCTGGAGGGAGGACAGAGAATGGAGGCAGTCTCGATGAAGGCGGACATGCGATTACAGGCACGCTCACTGGCCTGCAAACCAGTGAGTGAGCACAGAACAATGGTGGTGATGGTTGGTGGTGATGATGATGACGAAAATGAAGGTGATGATGAAGAAAGGAAGAAAGAGAGAAAATGAGGGAAGAGGATGAGACAAAACCTGCTAGATACACCAACCCAGATCCTTTATCAAATTCAAAATAATCAAACGTTATCCATGCTATGTTAGGGATAATGTACAGTCAGTTGGTCATCAGTGCAAAATAAAACCCTGACAGGGTGACGGAGGTCTGTATAATCCCTAAGGAGGTTATTTTGTAGTTAACTGACTTATTACATGACCATGCACCAAATAAATTAAATAATGTAAGGGAGGATCTAAGCATACTGATGTGACACAGTAGAAGTTAACTGCATTGGGAGCAACACTGGATATGTAAACCTAGATTTTATTGTTCCATCACTGCAAAGGCAATTAATGCTGTTGGTATTGTTGGTAACTAGTCTTCAACTAAGTTTTCCTCTGACTGACAGGCAGGAAAAGTACAGCACACAAAGGAAAGATAGATGAGTTGGTTGATGAAGAGGAGGCGGCACACAACACACACCTTCTGCGCAAATGATCACGCATTCTCAGACATAAACACATATAAATAAGAATAAAGCCAAATGGACAGCAACAGTAGAGCTGGTAGAAGATTATGGAGTATGATTACAGAAGTAATACCAGAGTGAAGGCAATGAGAGTGTATAGGATGCTATGGTGTATGGCTGAAATACTGGGCCTTAACACTCAACAAAAAGTTGAGAATCAGGAGAATTAGGGTGTAGGAGACAGTAAAATAAATTTGGGTAGAGTTTAAGCGAATGACAAGTGATGTTGGGTTAAAGGTTTGAGACAGTGACAAGAAATAACAGGGTTAAAGTTTTGAGAGTTAGTAATGTTAGGTTAATTAGGACAATATCAAGTAATGTTACTGTTAAGTGTTTGGGACAGTAATAAGTAGTGTGGGGTGAAAGGTTTGAGACAGTAATAATAAAGCTTATGGTTAAACGTTTGAAATAGTAATAAGAAATGCTAGGGTTAAAGTTTTGAAACAGTAACTATGTTTGGATAAAAGATTTGAGACACTAAGAATTAATGTTAAAGGTTTAAGGCACTTATAACGAATGTTATGGTTAAAAGTTTGAGACAGTATTAAGTAATGATACTGTTAAAAGTATAAAATAATAAAAAGTTATGTAAGGGTTAAGAGTCTGAGACAGGTACATGCAATGTTAGGGTTAAATTAGACAGTAACAAGACATGTTAGGGTTAAAGGTTTGAGACAGTGATAATAAAGCTTATGGTTAAACGTTTGAGACAGTAACGAGTAATGTTAGGGGTTAAAGGTTTGATAAAGAAATGTGTAGTGTTAGGGTTAGGACAGTGATAAAGAATGTTATGATTAAAAGCTGGTTACAAGTATTACTTCTGTTAAAAGTTTGATAAAGAAACAAGTAATGATAGCGTTTAAGGTTTGATAAAGTATCAAGCAATGATAGGGTTAAAGGTTTGATAAAGTAACAAGCAATTATAGGGTTAAAGGTTTGATAAAGTAACAAGCAATGTTAGGGTTAAAGGTATGATAAAGTAACAAGCAATGATAGGGTTAAAGGTCTGATAAAGTATCAAGCAATGTTAGGGTTAAAGTTTTGACAAAGTATCAAGCAGTGATAGGGTTAAAGGTTTGATAAAGTATCAAGCAATGTTAGGGTTAAAGGTATGATAAAGTAACAAGCAATGTTAGGGTTAAAGGTATGATAAAGTAACAAGCAATGATAGGGTTAAAATGTTAGGGTTAAAGGTTTCATATTGTAACAAGCTGCAATAAGGCTAAGACTGTAACAGATCATGTTAGTAAAAGGTCATAATAGGTTGTAGAGTTTGAGATGTTAACAAATAATGTTATGGCTAAGGGTTGATGTTGGGTAAATGGGTCTTAAGAGGCAGTTACAGGTTATATTATGGTGTAGGGTTTGAGGCAGTAGGGAGGGACATTAGGGTGGAGTGTTTGACTGGCACCTGCTTGAGCTCACAGCTGGAGTTGGGGTTCCGACGGAGCACAGCCCTTGAGCCCCCTGGAGCGTAAGCAGAGTTTACCCAGGAATGTGAGCGGTCTATCCCCTGCTCATCCACCGACGACATAAACACACACCACAGAGCAACACAGGGGAGTGTAGAACAGCCACATACATGTGCCACAAGGAGGGAACAAAGTGCAGGAGGCAAGAAATAATTTAGAGGAGGGTGGGGGACAGGTCAGGGGCACAGTGAAGGAGGGGAGAGGGTAAGAACAGCAGTACCACAGCAAAAAAATAAGCACAATTATTAGCAGAGCAATCACCAGCTGTCACAGAAAACACCTCACAGTCAATCTGTGAGCCTGCAGCTCCGGCACACGACAGTAAGAGTTGTCTGGCAAATAACTACTTAACGATTTTCATTAATCAGTTAACCTATTATTTTCTCAATTAATCAAACAAAAGTGTATTTTTTTTCCCAGCAATCATTTTTTATTGAAATAGCTTTGTTTTGCGAAGCGATGTTACTGATAAGTTAATCAAATTTATTGTGATATATCATTATTTTTCAATTTTATTCTATTGAAAAGTTTCCCCCCAGATTATCACCAACAAAAGAGAAGACGGAAACTGACTGTTTAAAAGACAACAACAGCAACTATCACTCAAAGTGCTTCTTTTAATACTCTGTTCCTTGCAGCTGCCTAGTCAAGTAGAAACAACACTGGACAGAGTTGTCACACTGCAGTAACTTAAACAACCAATCAGAAGCTTGAGGTAGAGCCACCCACCTTGCTGCCTATGATCCTCTGCACCTCCTCGTCAGGGGTGGCTGGTGTTGAGGCCAGGTCAGGGTTGGAGTTACTAATGCTCTTGGAGCGGGACAAGAGCAGGCTGCTGGGTCTTGCCGTCGCCCTAGAGAACGTGGCATACTGGATGGGGAGATCATATGATGCAAGTCCCACTGAAGGAGGAAGTGGGATGCACTCAGTGTGTGAACTTAAATAACCATTCTGCTCTTGAGGTCAAATGAGAGGGTAAGTATAAATGTGAATGAAGCAGTTACTACAATACATAACCACTGAGCCCCAGAGAAATTAACCAGCACAGTTTAAAGGTTAAACAATGTTTAGAGTTTTAGCAATGGTTCAATAACTCAAAGGCACATGAAAGGGCATTTTTAAGACTTTAAAGTCAACCCCTAAAGTTTACATTTTATCATCATTTAGTCACTTCCAAATTATTCCAAAGACTGATTGTTTGACTTCTTCTATAAAGGATGTTTTGCATTTTGAATCTCTCAAATCTCACACTTTAACATGACATTGCAGTGAGCTGTATTTCTCACTCACCAGCAGGGGGAGATACAGGCTCTGTTGTGGGCAGGTGGAAGCAGTAGTGGATATAAGAGGAAAGCAGATTGTTGCGGCCATGATGGTCCTGGTTTCCCTCCAGGTTCTTATGGATCTGGTTTACCAGCAGGGCCATGGCTTCAAAAGCAGCACGGCCAAGATTTACTAGATTTGGAGGAAGGAGAGGAAATGGATTTAATAAGCAAACATCAAAAAAATGTGTGTGTAACAAGTAATATTAGTGGCCAGATCCAGTGTTGCTAACCAATCTGTCCTGCTATGACAGGAGGGTGTACGATAAGCAATATGAGCTTGCTCATAAGTTGATGCAGGAAGCGCACACAAGTGTCCAGCAGTGCCCCTTTCAGAGCCGCCATGCTGGCCTTCAGCTCCGCCTCCATGTTTGCCTCCGTGATTATAACATCCTTCAGCCGGAAAGGGAAGGAGTACTCTTCCAGAACATATACAAGTGTGAAGAACTTATCCAGGTGTGGATCCTACACACATTAAGTGAGAAATGTATATGAATGCAGTTTTCTAAAAATGTGTTTGATTATTTTTTTATCTGATTTTATTTTTCATTACCTGTGTGTGAACTGAGGAGGCTGCCTTCACCTCTACATTAAAAACTCCTTTATGGTTGTCCACCCATTTCATCCCTGGTAGCTGTACCTGAAACACACACACAGGCCACAACATATTCTCAGCGCATGTTCACATTCCTCAGATTTTACAGACAAGTTAATGTTGCAATTCATCTGGAAATGGACATTTTCCTAACTTTTCAACACTTTATATATTAAACAATTTCCAGATGTTGTATTACCACTGGAGCCTTGAATTCAGTTGTACATTCTGCAGATAACTTGCTTTAACTACACCAACAATTCTGTTATTATCTGTCACTTTTTATATGCCTTTTGTCACATGGAACACAAATGAAGGGAATAGTTGAAAAGTCAGAGCTGTTAAAAAAGCATAGTGATCTCTGATTGTCAAGTTAAGCAAGTTTTAAATGGCATAAGGTTAAAAATTTGATCCTGGGTTCCCTTTCATGCTGAATAAAAATGTTAGCCTTACACTAACTAGAAACTCGTCTACTGCTCTGCATTTTTCAGTTGCACCTTGGCTCAACTGATTGCACCACAGCATGAATCTACAAATTCTACTCGTGAAATATTAAGACAAGTGACTGAAAAAAATAAATAATAATAATCACCCCCCGATCAGCCCTTCTTTTGACATCCTTCACTTCCACACACATTCTCACAAACACAACCACTAAGCATCACAAACATCCAGTTTAGAATAAATGTCTTACATCAGGAGTGAGGACTGAGTAGCTGGGAGGAGGTTTGTCCACAGAGACAGGCAGACTGAAGGAGCCGGTGCGCAGGCGGCCGTGCTGCATGAGAGGGATCCACTGTAAAAAGCAACATGAACTATGATTAACCTGTACAGCCTACATGCAGTTCCAAAACATTAGCATGCTATATATGACCTACAATCACATGGCACTATAACTTTAAAAGTGTCATAAGAAGAATCAGGGGAGGGTGCTACTGAATCCCAGCAGGGAAAGAGATTGCCTGGGAGGTGACGTATAAGGATGCTCTAGGTGTCTCTGAGGGGGGTGACAGGGTCACATGAAGGTGAGCGTTTCATCAGGTAGCCTGGAGCGCTTCTCCAGCGCTGTCAGGAGAGGATAGAGAGGAAGGTCCTTCTCTCACCGTGTAGCCCACCGGCGTCTCTAAGGGGGTATTCTGCTTGGGCTGGCAGCTGATGTGATAGAAGGTGAAGAGCAGGTGGTGGTTGTCGGTGAGGTTGGCAGGAATCTTCATCTTTACCTCCTCGTAGAACTCTGGGGACCTGCAGAGATGGAGAGAGGAGACTGTAGTGGTTTTCAACTAGGGGGCTGGGACCCACTAGGTAGCCTCAGCCAAGGGGGCTGCTGAATAAGTTTAAATGACTTAAAGGTCTCTTATTATGCTCTTTTACAAAGTCTTGATTTTGTTTTGGGTGTGTACTAGAACAAGCTCTCATATGAGGTTGTTTGAAAAACACATTATTTTTCACATATTTTACATTATTACAACACCTCTCTCCCCACACTGGCATAAACGGCTCAAATAGTTCCTATATCAAATGAAAGCCTGCCTTCTGAAATATGAAATGTGCCATGATTGGTTAGCTGGGTCAGTGTGTGTTGTGACTGGGAGCACTCGGCGCCTGCAAGCTTCAGTGTAAATATTGCATCAAAAATCAAATCATTTGAGCATGATAACACTCGGTGCCTTCTCTAGTGCAGCTCGACCAGGTCTCGTCCCATCTGTAATATCACAAATCTTGGAAAATTGTAACTGCAGATCTTTTCTATGCTCAAACAGCAACATTACAGACGAACTAGAGCTGAAAAAGTGAAAAAGCATAATAGGACGCCTTTAAATTATTTAAGCTGTTTTAAATAAAATAGTTTAAATAACATTTTAAAAAAAATTTTAATTATTTCGCTTTTTAAAGTATTAATAATAATATTATGACATAGTTGATAAAACAAACTTCATTAAAAGGCTAAAAGAAAAAAAATGAATTAATTAAATGAATTAAATAAATATAACAAATCATATATATATAATTTATTATAAAAATATATAATAATTTGCTTCATTCAGCAAACATTACTCCAGTCTTCGGTGACAGATGATCCTTCAGAAATCATTTTATCATCTTCCAATTGTCTTAAATAGAAAACAGTTACAGTAATCATTTTTTTCCAATATAATTGTTTTTTTTTCTTTCTGTATTTTCCTCAGCCTTGGTGAGCATAGCTTTCAAAAACTTCCAAAAGATTAATTATTCTCTCTCTCTCTTTCTTTTTCTCTTTCTGTATCCAATAGAATAATATAAATATATACCTGTTAATATTATACTACACGTGGAGCCTTTGAATATTATTGTATTGAGTCAAAAATAACTACTTCTGTATGGAAATGTAATGCAATTCTGGACATGTATAAAAAGCATAAGAAATGTTGTTTCTGTAATGAATAGTGAATGAGACAAAGGTTTGTACTTGTTATGGTAGATCACTTGGGTGTACGCCTCCTTGTAAAACTCAGCACAGCTTGACTTTCCAAAGATGACCTGTTCAGGGGGTGGAAATCACATTGCACTGGTGAATAACACTTAACAGCTCCACTAGATGTCACTGGGGAGTTACATTTCAGCCATGATGTTGCCCTCGCTAATCATAACACTGTGGATGGATTTTCAAATGATCACAAAATTGATTTAACCTCTAATGTACCTGCACTGCATATGGCCTCACTTGAGCCCTAAATAAATTAGATGTTTCAAAGTGAGCAACTGGTGTTCGAATGGAGCATTAACACTATTAGGGAGTTCCTAAAATCTGTGATTCGATTAAAAGGTTCTGCGAGTTCACTGAAATCTCCAAAATTTCCCAGAGCGCTTCTAAATAGATCTGAAGACTGAGTTTGGTTCGTGTGACTAATGTAACCTGTGTGTTTAGCTGAAGCTAATACACTGTGACATGGACTGATGTGTTTTTAGGGAGGCATTGTCATACTCTTGGCGCAGATCTGGAGAGCTTAAATGTGCACAATTGAGTTTATCTAAGAGATGAGATCATCATAACAGATGTACTTACATAATCCCAAAAGTTTTTTGTCTTTTCATAAGAATACGCTTTGACAGTGTGACTAAAGCTGGGTGCGGGTGTGATCGGTGACTCACAGGCATGGCCTGGCTGGGATCCTCTCCTGCCATGAACTGCACGTTTACTGCAATGTTCCTCACCGAACCCTGCCGGCTATTGAAGTTGACACTCTGAGGGTAAACGTACAACAGGTTCCTGAGGGGGGACAGAGAAGGAAATAGATGGAATAAATGAACCCTTTTCTATCAGACCACCAACTGTGTAAGAGCAGCCTGTAGATGATGTAAACCATCAGGTCCAGAGTTATTATGTGCACTACCATTTAAAGTTTCCAAAGACTATGATATTCACACTCTCATATAACTTTGATTCTTCTATTTTCAATCCACTTATCTTGATTTCCTGGTTATAGACAGGCTGCTTCCTTCTGTCAACACAGAAGTGCACAATGTGGTGCTCTCTCAAGCTTGGCCTTCATTTCGAAGGACAATAGACTGAGTCTAATGAGTCACTAAAATTAGTTGCTAAAGAAAGGTGCTTCCGTGTGGCCATTTCTGCAACCAAATTTGGACTTCAGCAATGCAAGTGTGCTCAAGTTAGCAATTGAAAGAAGACACTTCATTGCAACTGCCACAATTCCTTTGGCAGCACAACCATTTTCAACTATGCAGTGATGAGAAAGGTTTCTAAAGTAACAAATTACTCTTTAGGATTAGGTAATGTTTTCTTAGTAAACAGGACTGATGTAGACAGACAGGCTTTGTAATTAGAATTTTAGAGAACTTTTAGAACTGTCATTCAAACAGCAGTGATTCTCTACAACAATAATGTTTGTGATGGGATTGTCATTATTAATCAATTAAATTCTACATGGGGGAAAAGATTGATCGATTTCTTTCAAAATGTCTTAGTGATTTCAAACTATTGAACAACAATGCAAAAGCTAGATTTACAGTTACTTGTAATGCTTAAATTCCTAATGTAAACAGTCAAGATTACAACTACTACTATAACGGTTTAATTTCTACTTTAATGTAATATAAACAGTTAATTTTAAATTCCCAATTTCAATGGTCAAGTTTTCAACTACTAATATAAACAGTTATATTTTAAGTCCTAATGTAAACAGTCACGTTTTCAACTACTAATATTATAGATTAAATAGGTTTTAATTCCTGATGCAAACTGTCAAATTTAAAACAACTAACATAAATGGTTATTGTCCAACTCCTAATGTAAACTGCCAAGTTTATGGAAACTAATAAAATAGTTGTAAATCGTGTTTACAACCATTTGTTCCTAATGTAAACAGCCAAGTTTAAAACAACTTAAACAGTTATTTAATAAAACCGTTACTTTTCAACTCTCCTAATGTCAATGGTCAAATTTACAACTATTAATATAAATGATTAAACTTTAAATCAGTGTAAATGGTCAAGATCACAACTACTAATTCAATGTTTTCAAAGATTCCCATATAGGGTGTTCACCATAGACTGTATAAAAACATGGACGTAATGTCCGTGACGTCACCCGTAGACTCCTGATGAGCGTTTTTGAAGCTCAAAGCCATCTTGGCAGCTCGTCACTCCCCGATAATCGAAAATGTGCAAAAAGGCGGGAGCTGGTTGCTGAAACCACGCCCATCTAGCTCAATGGCTGTGTCAGCAGCGGCAATCCACCTATCACTCAAGTGGCCACGCCCTTAATTACGCAAAACTTTAAGGCATATTATAATTCAAACGGATGAGTTATAAAAAAATATATAAAAAAATCACCCCCTTACAGTTGTCATGAAGGGCAAAATTAGCTATATAGTTCAAAACAACTTTTTGCACCAGGCTGTAAACATTTTTTTCTGCTGTAAAGTTGGGTATTCTAACATGGGGAGTCTATGGGACTGACTCCCTTTGGAGCAAACCTCTAGAGGCCAGTCGATGAATTGCAGTTTTAGAGGTTGCTGCTCGGTGTTTACACGGAAATGATAATGGTGCCATTTTCTAAAACTTGCACTTTGAAACCCGTTTTCAAAAATACGCATTTTCAGTCCCCAAAATGCTGTTGTTGTGTAAACAAACAGTCCAAATACATAAAAAGTTTCTAGTTTTTGGCTGAAAATGTTGTTGTGTAAATGGCCCCTTAGTCAGATGCACTTACATTGTGACTGTGCCTCAGATTCAAATCAACAGAAACTGTAAAGGTGTGAAACAAATGGTCCATACAGTTAGAATAACAAAGGAACAGCTTTCCTCACAAACTTTTTGTAGATTGCAGGGTCTCCAGTGGGAGGTCCTAACAGCATCTGTTGTTTGTAGCCCTTTTGTCTTCAGGTATAAAGTTCTGTCTCAGAGACAGAACTTTGGGAGAAACTGAGATTCTTACAAGGGTTGAGATTCTTGAAGGCCGACAAGCTTACACCGATGCTGAAGAATTGTGCTAAACTACTGCCTTCAATAAATTCTTCTCCCCACAAGAACTCTGGTGAAGTTTACTTATTATATGTTTTAGAGAAAATCAAATACATTGGCGAGCTGCCCCAACCACTGCTCTGCCAAATACATCAAAATCTAACAGTTTCAACTCCTAACATAAACTGTCATGTTTACAACTACTAATATAGACAGTTAAAAAAATCAATTCCTAATGTAAACTACGAAGTTTACAAAAACTAACATAAACAGTTCAGTTTGAACTCCTAATGTACGATGTCACGTTTACAACCATTTGTGCAAACAGACAAGTTTATAACTACTAATACAACCCATTTAGTTTCAATTTCTAATGTAATCTTTCAATTCTAAAACTTCTTATGTAAACAAGTCCTGACAGAAATAGAGAGAAAGGATCAACGCTTCCATGTGCCACAATCATGAATTATTTTCATTTGTGGGCTTTTCTCAGAAAACATTACATATGAGATTACTATAATGTCATCAATTCGATTAACATTTTTGATGACTTCTAAACAAAAGGAGCGCCATGACATACATCTAGTTTTCCATCTGCATGTTTGAGGAACAGTGATATAAATAAACATAACAGGCATTGCAAATTCCCTGACTTTACCCCAAATCAAACACTAAACAGGTGGCAGCAACGTGAACATACAGGTCTCTATCTCTCAGACCTCCAGTGACACTAAATATGATCTTGACATAACTAATGTACCTTTGAGGTTAAAAGGGAAGAGTACATTGGCAGACAGACTGCTAAGCACGTCCCTGGTGCAATTCCTCTAAACATCTGTCTGTCCAACATAAGTCAAGGTCTCTCTCTCTCTTTCTCTCTCTCACACAGCTGTAAGCTTCTCTGATAGGCCAGTGTCTCTGATTTCTCAATGTCCAACGCACATCGTCACTGCTTATAAAAGCAGCATCCTGTTGCAAAGCGTGCACACTTCTCGCACCTGCTGTAGTCACAGCTTGTTTTTTAAGAAGAGGACAGGATGCAGACAGCTTTATGTGTGCTGTTAGCGGTTCTGTGTGCAAACACTGTCTCCTCATCTCCGCCGAAGTCTGTCCATGCCGGGGAAAAGCTGGCCTCCAAGGATGAAATGAACATCCTGATGTACGGCGTACTGCAGTTCACTGAAACCCTGCACCATATGCACCAGAGCACAGAGGCCAGGCTTGCCCGCGTCATGAAAGCCATCCGCCGAACTGAGAGTGAGGTGAATAGACTGGGGCACGACACAGAGGAGGCTGCTAAAAATGAGCGACAGATTAAAGAGAAACTCCAGCTCATTCAGGTAAAGCCTATAAGGCTGATCGATCGGTCATTTTGAAATTACCGTCCCAATTAACAGAAATGGTAGTTTATCTTGGCATCAGTTCTACAATTTTCCCCACATTAGGTATAAGTGTTGTAAAGACGTAATATGGCTCAGAAAATCCATGAAGAATATAAAATGTACTGGGATCTGTGGATCCAACTGCTGGTTTGTTTGCAGGCTCAGATGAAAGCACTGGAGATTCAAGTCCACGAGAACAGAGATACAGTCACCAGGGTGGAGCTGGAAGAGAAACAGCTGAAGAAAAAACTAACCAGCTTGGAGGAAAACCTAAAAAGCTCTGTCCAAGACAGGATCAAGGTAGTGAAGCTGCAGAACTGCCTTTCACTGAACACACCAACAGTTATATCTGGAAATAACAGATTATCTCTTTCTGACAGGTCACACCACTTAAAAACATCTCTAGCCTGAAGGACCTGATGAAGTGGACCCAAGAACAGAAACTGAAATTGGAGAATCAAAACCAGCAGCTGGCTGATTTACAGAAACAGGTAAGCCTGAATGTAGAATTACTAATAAACATGTGATCGCCTGTAAAACCAACAGTTCATGTCAGTGCTTGGTTCTCATTTCAGAATATGGTGTAACCACTAAAATCACCAACAAGGAGAAAGAGCAATCAACACTCCATTCATGGCACTGCAAATGGACCTCACTTACCACATGATCATAAATATGACACCGTTGTCTACTGTGCCATGCATTTTACACGCACATTGGGCCTCAATTGTGAAAAAGAAGGAGAGTGAATTTCTGTGTAAAACATTTGAAACTGTGAATTGCTGCATGAAATTCCTGTTACAAATATTTAGCTGCTTTTTTTTGTAGTGAATAATGTTTATAACAGCAAAAAAACACAATGATCATAATATATGTATGTAACTAATAACTTATAACTTATATTCCATCTAACACAAAGGCAGATATTTTTCAAAAAAATGGAAATTAGATGGTGATTTGATACTTCAAAAGTTTGAGGTCAGCAAGATTTTGTACTGTTTTTGAAATTGCAATTTGCTTTCAATTGTAATATATTTTACATGTAATTTATTTCTGTGATGTCAACTGAAGACAATCAATGAATAACTGCTTAAATTTTAGTCTGTTATTCACACAAGACAATCATATGAATTCAGACGACTCGAATGTAGTTTTATGATACATTTAGGTGTATTAGCATTAGAGCCTGACTGATAAAGGTTTTTTGAGGGCCGATGTCGATACCGATATTAGATAATAAAAGAACCCGATATTGATATATTGGGCGCTATTCTTTTTATGTATATTATAATAGTACCAGTCAAAAAACATGTACGTTCCCCTTCGAACTGGATTCATGGTGGAACATTGCGGTCTAATAGAAGAAACGTCTGAAGTGATAAGAGAAACATACAAAATGTGCAAAGCGGGGAGTCGCGAGGACTAAAATTAAGGACCACTGCTTAATAGTATTTTGTCTCAATAACTAGGTGACAACGTACTTTTAAATCCCCATTCAACAGACAAACTAGTTAGCAACTTACCATTAAGACAACGCTTGACTATGATTCGTGAAGACACCGCAGAAATGGTGCTGCTTGAACACTAATGTGAAGTGAATCTCATGAATGCGGTGGTGGATCTCCGCACCAAGGGAATCCTTTCAACTCGAGGAACCCTTTCAAAGGCCGCCCTCCGTGCATCGGTAGTCCCCAGGATCGCCAGACTGCGACTTTGACTAGCTGTAACTCCAGGACCCCAGGGGCTATCGATGCGGGGGTGGTCTAATTCGAAAGTGGGTCTTCGAGACGTACAGCCGATTCAGAATTTGGTGCGGAGATATGGCCATTCAAATTTTCAATGGTATACCATACACTTAAGTTTTTTAAAGCATTCCATCCAGATCACCAGTAGCAAACAATGGACTTGTCCACTGTGCTGGACAAACTACGTAATTACACCATTTACAAGCACTTTATCTGCGTTTAATGTTCTGCATAAAACAAAAATCATATTGCTGGAATATACGCAGATGCCGAAATATCTGCGATAAAATCGCCAGACCGATAAATCGGTTGGACTCTAATTAGCATCTCTTAGTCATGGACAGAGGTGTCAAGTAACGAAGTACAAATACTTCGTTACATTACTTAAGTAGAAATTTGGGGTATCTATACTTTACTTGAGTAATTATTTTTTAGCCGACTTTTTACTTCTACTCCTTACATTTTCACGCAAGTATCTGTACTTTCTACTCCTTACATTTTAAAAATAGCTTCGTTACTGCTATTTCATTTCGGCTTGTTTTCATTCCGGCTTGTCATCATTCAGAAAAAAAAAAAAAAAAAAAAAAACTATCCAGACAAATCGCGCCATTCGGATGGAGTGAATTTGATTGTGGTTGGATGAGAAGTATAAACCGATACCATTCCGAGACCCTATTGGTTTGTACGCGATCCATCGCACCTGCACATGACACAAATCACGTCACACTCCAGCCAGGAAATAGCCAGTTTTGGGTTCGTTTATAAAAAAATATATTTCTTAAAAGTAAGGTTGGATATGGAACCGGTATGCACCTAACTGAATAAGAGAAAGCAGATTTCGGTGCCTTTTAAATGCCTGAGCGATCGATTGAAATGTTTGTCCTGGTTCTCCGAAATGTACACAAGAAGCACGGGCATCGCTAGGCTTTTTTAGCGGGGCTGTAGCATTTAGCTCCATAAACTGTATACAAATTTGTGATCGCCTCAGAGTCAGTCCCCTTAAGTTTCATATGAAACCGGCGTCAGACCGGTCTCCTCTCCGTCTTTCAGCGCGCTCTTCAATCCGCAGACCGCGGCGGAGCAGCGCGAGCGGAAACAAAAAAAGAGGACACAAGGTATGTGTTTATCGAAAGATTGTTAGAATATCCGTATCTGTGCAGTTCTTTGTCATAAATACAGTTTACAAAAGGTCACGAGGGAGCAGTCGGTTTCTCATCTTCTGTAAAGTTTTCGCTGCGTTCACCGCTCATCACTAAACAGCTGTTTCCTCCAGCAAAAATCTAGCCCTTAACACATATGAACGAACACTTACACTTATTTAAATATACTTAATTTAATCGTACGTACTTTATACATACACCAGCTACTGTGCAAAAGTCTTGGGCTCGTTAGTATTTTCACTAAAGAATGGTGTTCGGCCAGTTATTTATATACTTTGCTGTTTCAGTATAAAATATCAGTTTACATTTCCAAACATTCATTTCGCCGTTGTCAGACTGCTTGTGCATTCAAAATCGCACTAGATTATTAATAAAATTAATGGCAAACTGATATTTCCTACTGACACACTACAGCAAAATATATAAATAACTGGCTTAAAACCCTTTTTTGGGGTGAAAATACTAATGTGCCTTAGACTTTTGCACAGTACTCTACTTTACAAACGACTGTTGCTACTTTATAAAGAATGAGCATACAGTCATTCACAGAATGGATTAAAGACAATGACAGACAGCACTCATCTTAACTAAATATCAGAGTGAGTGACAGAGATACAGTCGAAACATTATGTGTGGTTTTTGTATTAAGTAATGACCCAGATTATGAAATACATTTATTAGCCTTAGATTAAGCACAACTTGGGAAATAAGAGCATCCAAAGTGAAAGCTATGTATTTATTTTAAATATTTGTAATGTTCTTTAATGTTATCCATAGTTTTTTTGTGGGTCTTTTTTTTAAAGTATCGGTTCAGGCACCGTTTAGGCGCCGGTACCGTTTTAAAAGTATCGAAATGGCACTGGATTATTTCTCACTGGCTCATTTACCAAGTGGGTGCTTTCTCTTCGTCCTCCACAAATTAAGCTACTGTAGGTAGTTCGGTAGCGAGACGTTTTAATAAATTATCGTTTGCGATTGAAGACGCGATTGACAATGTGATAAGTAGGCTATACCAACTTTGTAACTCGTTACCCCCCCCCACACACACACACACACTGGACATAGCAAATACAGGAAGCTATCAATCAAGAAGGTATCAGGATTATGAGTTATTTTTAATTTTTAGTTTTTGATTAATCAGTCACTGTTTGTGCTTTGCAGATCGATCATTGTATGGCATTCATAAGAGCTATAGAGAGCAGAGCAGACGGCTCCTTATGCATTAAAACCACTCTCTTGGTACTTTGGTGTCATACAATGATTGGTGCGCAGCGACGCTTCAAGTTGAATGAACGAACAAACACCTAACATGTACGTGTATTTGCATTACTCTGATCGTTCTCTGTAGATCTCACCTTATCACACGCCACGATTGGTTGATTATGTAACATACCTGCATGTTATTGGTCAAACTACTTTGGATGTTTTAGGCAATATAGAAATTCTGGCAAGGACGCGTCCTGGGAAAATGGCTCATATGGTCACCCTAGGCAACTAGTCATCATATCTCTAGTTCTTTAATGTATTTGCATTGTACTAAAGTACGTTCATTTTCAATGGGCATATATGCGGCTGAAACAGGTAGCCTAGTGCATCCCAAATTTTTCAACATGAACATTTTAATATAACATTATAGTCATTATGGCCTATGGCTTTTAGAATAATGTTTTTTTGAGGAGGTGGGGTAGTGCACAATAGGCCCCTGTGGCGCGGCCTAAGATTTTGTTCTTAATGGCATTTTTTTCCCTTACATTACTTATACTTTTATACTTTAAGTAGTTTTTTAAACCAGTACTTTTACACTTTTACTTGAGTAAAAAGCTTGAGTTGATACTTCAACTTCTACAAAAGTCTTTTTAAACCCTAGTATCTATACTTCTACTCGAGTAATGAATGTCAATACTTTTGACACCACTGGTCATGGATGTGTGTGGACTGACCTGTAGGTAGTGTGTGGGGTGTAGACGTAGCGAGCGGGAAACTCCAGCACTTCTTTGGTGGGACGCACGCGTGGGTCAGGGTAAGGCTTCACATGAAGCAGCTCTGGAGACAGACAGTAGTGAGGGGCCTCTGGAGCCGGGGAGATGTCGATCTTCAACTGAGCTAGACAGAAAGAGACCGACAGTGTGATAAAACGTTTAAATAATTGAACCGATGTGGTAAAAATAAGTGCGGACAGATACCAGTCACAGGTCTGAGTCGTCGCAGGACAGATGACGGCCTCCTCATGTCTGCCAGGAACTTATACAAGTCTTCATCACTCAATCTGTCCCCCTCCTGCAGCAGCACAGAAACTTTCAGCATTCGTTCAGTGGCTAAATAATATATTGTGCCAATACACTACCATCAGAAATGTGCATGAATAGAGAGCAGACCTGTTTGAAGAAATTGGTGACAGTGAGAGTTGCTGGACGGAAGTTAGTGAAATTGCACATGTCCTCTCCTACACTCATCCTCTCAAAACCTTTTTTTTTCCTCTCATTCCATGTCCCCTTACGCTCTGTAGGGAATGGGAAAATGTTGTTTAGTGTCATGGAACTAGGGCTGGATGACATATAGATTATTTATATTCAACATTACTTTGTTAGTTATACACAATTAACCAACATTGTGAATATAGGATCCAGGGGATCATCTGCAGTGAATGGGTGCCATCAGAATGAGAGCCCAAACAGCTGATAAAAACATAACAATAATCCACACAACTCCAGTCCATCAATTAATGTCTTGTGAAGTGAAAATCTGCAAGTATGTAATAAACAAATCCATCGAGGCATTTTTAATTTCAAACAGTCGCTTGTGTTTTTGTTTGTAAATGGTGCTTTCCATATTCTGAAAAACAAAAAAAAACAATTGGACTCATTCTGACGGCATCCATTCACTGCTTAGGATCCAATGGTGAGCAAGTGATGCAATGCTAAATTTTTCCAAATCTATTCTGATAAAAAAAACTAACTCTTTTACATCTTGGATAAGGTTGGTAAATACATCTTCAGCAAACTTTTAGGGGAATTATTTCCTCAACAATTTGGTGTCTAGTTATTTTTTTTTAAACAACAGCTTTCAAATTCAGTTCATTTTATCAGGAAAGTCAAACAATAAACTATTGTTTTGACATTCTTTCATGTAGTGTGAGCCAGAATAGCACATGTAGGGCATACTGTTCTCTTCCTCGTATCATGCATCATTACTGTAAGATGCAGCATGAAAAATAAATGAGGATTTGTTTAAAGATACAGATGAACTTACTGAAAAGTATCATCCTAAATGATTAAATCAAAGCAGATTTTTAAATCATAGATGTCAACAAAACAGCTTGTACAGAACTTGTTACCTAACCTTATATTCATCTCAGTAAAATTGTTTAGTGTCCATAACTCATAGCAAAAAAAAAGAATATATTTTTCAATATATATTTTTATATATGAACTTCAACTGTTAGTGAGGTCGTAATTATTTAACGTATGGTTTAATAAATTTCCTAATTTTGTTAAATCATTTATGAAAATTGTTTAGAATCATCATAGTCCCTTAACTATATAATAATATTTCAGAAATGGTACAGTGTAAAAAGCCAAGACTTTCTCTTTTTCTCTGCCCCGTACAACTCTCTACTATTTTCACTACTATATTCTTTTTACCTACTATATTTTGTTTTGTTTTATTCACATCATTTGTCAACAGCTTCTTATATTTGATTATTTTATTTTTTTTATTATGTGTGTGTGTGTGCGTCCTTAAATTGTTGTTGCACTGTGGCACCAGGAAAAACATTTCACTAGATTACATCACATTTATATGAAAAATCAAGTACCTTGAGGATGTATTTCTGGTTCAAAATGTCTCAAAATAATGGAGCACATTTATCTTAATAATGACGAATAGCTGTAAATATATAAGCCCTTGTGTGTGTTCCATTCAGAGACCTGTTCAAGGTGACTGGTTAAGAAAGCAGTAAAAAGTAAACTCTTATCTAAGTTCAAATGTGTTGGCTCTGGTTAATACCCGTGTCTGAGTCAGAATCGGAGCGGTCCAGCCCTCCAACACTGCTGACGATGTTCAGCAGATGAATCGCAGTCCAGGCGAAGGGCATGCGGAAACGACCCAGCCTAGTGCACATCTGCTCAGCCTGAGCCCTCAACTTCTCCAGCTTTTCCTTATGCTGCATGCATACACACACAAAAGTGAAAACCATCGAATAATTTCAGAATATCCATCTGGGTAGTTACCCAAGCCCTGTGTAAAGGTAATGGGTTAGCAGCACATATCATGCCATTTCAAACAACCGAAAAAAGCAACTTGGCAGCAGAATTATACAGTGACAGTTACAGGCTCCAGCATCTACTGGACCTTGCTCATATTGAAAAAGATTAACAAATATTGCAGCAGTCCAGATCAAGTTGAGAAATCCCCCAGAGGATACCATAATCATGCCAAACGTGTCTGATGAAATACTCATGCAAAAACCCTCACATAAATGTACACTCGTACCTTAGTGGAGTCAGATTCCTTCATGACCATGTAGGGTTCACAGCATTCGCCGATGTCTCCCTGCTGAAGGACTTTCTCCAGCTGAAACACAAGTACAGCTGCTTAACAATAAGGATGTCGGACGCTAGATATAGATTTAGAATTTTTATTTTTATATATTTTAAAAGCTGCATTTTCAGCATCATATCTCCAGTCTTCAGTCTCACACGATTCTTCAGAAATCCTTCTAATATGCTGATTTGCTGCTCAAGAAACATTTATTAGATTTGCTGCTTAACATTTTTGTGAAAACTCTGATATACTACCATTCAAACTGGACACATAATATTAAAATAATAATAATAATACTAATATTTAGCAATGATGCATTAAATTGATCAAAAGTGACAGAAATCATTTGTAACTTAATAAATGTCTTTACTATTTTAAATAAATGCTGTTCTTTTGAACTTTCGAATCATAAAAGAATCCTTAAAAGAAGTATGACGAATAATATTAAGCAGCAAATACTGTTTTTGACATTGATAATAATAAGAACCATTATTATTATTTAAGCACCAATAATAATTAATATCCACATAATAGGCCTGACTTTGTTCAACTCACATGTATAAATAAACACAATCGGATTAAACTAATAATACACAAACAATTGTACTTTTCACATTTTTATTGAATATACTTTTATGGAGTATTCATTCAAAATACATGGTGGATAAAGTAAGTGAACCTTGGATTGAGTAACTTTAGATCATCCTTTAGAAGCAAAACCTCCACTACATGTAACTGCTTATTTGACTTTTGAGCATGTTTGGACAATCCCTGCCAACAAATCTGTTTCAGCTTATTAATATTCATGAGTTGTCTTTATAGCACAACTCTCTTTAGGTTATGTAACAGCATCTAAATTGGCTTAAGGTCAGGATTAAGGAAAATGTGCTTTTTCTTCTTTCGTTAATATTGCTTCTGTGGTTGACAGAAGTCATGACTCCTGTAAAATGTCTTGATAAGGTAATTGAAAAAAAATTACATTATAAATGTGTTTACTGTTACTTTTGATCAGTTTTCAGTGCCCTTGCTAAATAACAGTATTATTGCATAAAAAAAAATCATATTGACCCCAACTTTTGAAAGGTAGCGTATACTGGAACAAAAATAACGGAAATTGATATTCTATCAAATTTACATATTTTTTTGGTAGGACCACTGAAAATATTGGCACATTAAGAAAATTCTACAAAAACAAATCCTCATTATTATGACCTGCAGTTACTCTTGTCCTACTTTGACTTTCCATAAGGACATGTGGTACTGCGCCCCCTGCTGGTCATACCTTAATGACTAGGAAGATGTCAGGAGACGGGTATGTGATGGAGAAGATAGCGGATCGGGCCAGTGTGGAAATGGCTACGTGGGGACTGTGGGGTCGGAGCAAGCTCTTCATCTGGTCCGAGTTCAGATCAAAGTGAAAATCCTCTGAAATCTGAGTGTGGATGTGAAAGGGAAACGATTGATCATGATCTCATTAGTGATTTACAGGAACCTGCTTTGAACCCACACACTTTTCAGTAACTATCCAAACGTTTCAAGGTGAAGAACACACAGTCATACCTTTTTCTTTTCTCTGACATCATACAGAGCCAGTGTTCCAAATATTGGCTCGATTTCAATCTCAAATCTAGAAGAGCAACCACAGGAAGTCAGATCATACAGCAGCTGGCTTAACTGTTCAGGCTGGATGTGTAATCAGAAGGTGTGTTACATCGCAATCAATGAATACAGTCACCAACTGAAGAATAGAACCGTTCAGCGATTTACAGTGACAAGGAAGTTATTTTGACAGAATACTCTAGTCAGGCCGAGGAAAGAAATTAAATTAACCCATCCAACGCTGACTGAAACACAAAAACAAGTTATTTCCTTGTTTTATTGTTTTGAGTTTCCTCCATTTTTTTTGTATAGATTTATAGTATCTTTAGTTTTTGTCATTGTACAAACACTCTTCTTTTATTGCCTGCTATTCTTCATCTTTGTAATAGCAATACGACCAACATATCAAGCACTCCCGAATGACTAGTCGAGAGGCTTACTTAAGCGACAAACACTTGACCATGATCCTCTGGCCGCTGTGCTCTTTGGGCACCTCTGGGATGGCGCACCTCTCGACGGCCTCATCCTGTCAAACACAAAGAACCGTCATCATGACTATGGCAACGTTTGCTCAGTCATCACAAACAATGTGTACACAGACATAAAGCGAGAGGATGAGCAGCGACGATGCGGAGGAGCAAGAGACGGAGGAAAGACAAAGAAGATGTTTGACAAGATCAAACAAAAGCACAGCTGGATCATCAGAGAGATGTCTGAGCGTTTGACAGCTCTCCTACATAAAAGTGTTGAGTGTTACTCATCGTCTCCTACACAGAAGACTACTTTCTCACACAGTACTGAACTTTCTGTCTCACTATACTGTCTTTAATGATTTCAGACCTCATCCGGCGTGGGGTAAAGTCCCAGCAGATCAGCGTGGCGGCACTGCTGGCGGTTCTCGGCGTTGCGGCGGTCCATGTCCTCTGCAGCCGTGCGCTCCAGCACGGAAGGCAGCAGCGCATCAGGAGTGGAGTTTTTCAGGTCAAATATACTGGAGGCCCAGCTTCCCCGCGGCGTGTCATCCAGCGACACTGAGTGCCTCTTTGAGTCATCCTGCCACAGATATTCTGCATTAGGACAAACCTTCTCAAAATTATAATGACCATAACAATAACTGTTGATCCAACTAATTTCTTATTTTGACAGGATAGTTCATTTATAACTCTGTCATTTATTCACCATCAAGATTTTCTAAACTGGTATGAGTTTCTTTCTTAGTGGAATACAAAAGAAGATATTTTAAAGAATGTTGGTAACCAAACAGCTGCAGGTAGCCTGTGACTTAAAGTATAGAAAAATAAAATAAAATACAATGTTAATAACTACAAGCAACTGAAGAAATATCTTCTTTTGTGTTCACAAAATGTTGTGTTGTGTTGAGAAATAAATTCAAACAGGTTTGGAACGACATGAGGATAAGGAAATGAAACCAAAGTTTTCAGTTTTGGTTCAACTAGCCCTTTCACCTATTTACCTTCAAAACAATAAAATAAAATAAAATATTGTATTTACAACCATTCATTACTTCTCAAAGACCATAATCATCAGTTATATGGGTATTTTTTCATTTTTAATTCTAACATCCTTTAATTTTAATAATGAATCATTTAGAAAATCAAATTTTAAAACTTAATAGTTTGAGAGACTTTGTTCATGTGATCATGTATCCAGGCAATTTCAAGTTTGACTTCTAACATTCAATTTAATTAAATAATAAATGCAATGAAATAAATATGCAAATAAAATTGGTTTGAAACTTTTTGCTCACTCCAGGATTTTTATTACTATTTACTGCATTTGTAACTTTGTAAATTTGAGTTTGATTGTAAATACTAATAGATTGAAATATAACATTATTTTACAAAGCCCATAATTACCATTTATCCATTTATGTCAGTTTCACTAACATTCTTTGCTAATATCAATTTAGGAGTATCATTCAAACTACCATCAATTAAATAATAACTCCAATGACAAAAAATAAATAAAAGAAATAGTTTAAGACTTTTTGCTTACTTGAGGATTTTATTTATTACCACTTATACATACAGTCGCAGCTATGACAGTAAATGATTGGGAGAAGAAGAGTGAATGCGACTGGAAAATGTCACAAGCCTGTGTCGCCCATGGCTCAATGTATCACCACTAGGACACATCTCCAACCACAAGTGTGATTCTATGTACTGCGTGCATTAACTGTTTTACTTGTCAGACAGTTACCTGCTCATCCTGACGATCAATGGTGGCCTCATCCAGCTCAAAGGTTTGCTTGACAAGTCCTTTCTGTTTCTCCCGCTGCCGCTCAGAGTTATGAGGCGTCTGTGTTGTACTGTATCGCTGATACCTGAGAGACCACAAAGCAGCATGTCATTACTTTCTACTTAACTTGTCCCCCAGTAAGCATTTATGCTGTACACCACCAGTCAAAGCATCACCTCACAGAAGCACATTCAAATGATGCTTATCATGAAACTGAAACCTTCTGGTTTAAAGGCTTTTAAGCAAGACCTATTTTATTATTCAAGCTAGTTTTGTACACAACATAAACTGTATCTGTGTGAAACATCTCAGGATGCACCTCAGAACATGTGCAGAGATCGAAGAGCAGCTAAGATGTTTTGATTTCTTAAAAAAAAAAAAAAAAATTTGCTCACTGAATAACTGCCATAGTTGTATTTTTCCAAAATTCTAATGGTTTTACTATTACTCTTAAAAGGTAACTAAACCCCTGGTCAGAGCCTGACTCCACCCACTGGCAATATTTGAAAAATGCTGAAAAGTGGGCAGAGCACAGCGGAGATAGAGAGAACGAACCTAGGGCGGGGCTGAGCGGGTGGGGCGTGAACCTGAGACCCGCAGTGACGGATTAATTGACAGCTGCTGTCAGAGTCGCTAGAATGGAGAGTGACTGTAGTGACGCCAGTAGCTTTGCAACAGAGCGTTCATTTGAAGTAGAGGACTTTTCTCGCCCACCTTCACTTAAAGTGGAGGATGTCGAGGTGTCTGTGGCCTGAGCCATATCAATTCGAGCCGCTGGCACAAACTGCGGTCTTAAGTCCCGCACCGCGTCGCTTTTCAGCGCGAACAGTTTGCACAATCCAGCTCTAGGCGGGAACTCGCGGTCTTCCAGGCCAAGTGCATGCAACCACTGGCGCCTAATTGTAAAGTCTGCTGGAAAACTATGTAGTCCAGCAGTGCTGTCGCAACCAGCAACACTACACATATGTACCATCCTGACCACTGTACTAAATACAGATAAATCTACGCCAACTTGAAGCTATCCTAACTGATGCAATACTATGCTACTAACTATGCTTCTAACAGTACTAACGTTACACTAACAACTATGCTTATTATTAACTACATAGGCTACACGAAATAATCTACATAACTATATAAATGCTATGCTAAATAGATGCTATAATAGTCTATCCTGGTCGTTTCAATACTCGCAATTCCAACTCCTGACTCACTACAGTGATTTTGACGGAACAAGATGGTTTTATGCTGCCAAGGGCGTGGTAGCTCGTACCAAGGGGCGTGGTGAGCTGGAAACTGCTGACGTCACCTGCCACCGCTTACGTCACTTGCCACCGCAACATCCAATAGGAAAAATCAACTGCAGTAGCCACCGTTCAACCTGAAGAGGGCAGCACTCAGACATTTTTACACCATATACTGTAGAATTAAAACACTTTATACTAATGTCAAAAAATTTACCGTATTTTCAGGACTATAAGTCACACTTTTTTTCATAGTTTGGCTGGTCCTGCGACTTATAGTCAGGTGCGACTTATTTATCAAAATTAATTTGACATGAACTAAGAGAAATGAACCAAGGGAAAACATTACCGTCTACAGGCGCAGGAGGGCGCTCTATGCTGCTCAGTGCTCCTGTAGTCTACACTGAAAACATAGAGCACCCTCTCGCGGCTGTAGACGGTAATGTTTTCTCTTGGTTCTTTTGGTTCTAAATAAATGCGACTTATAGTCCAGTGTGACTTATAAATGTTTTTTTCCTCGTCATGACGTATTTTTGGACTGATGCGACTTATACTTAGGTGCGCCTTATAGTCCGAAAAATACGGTACTCTAATCAATGTACAGCACTAATAAAGCCCCATTCTTACAGATCGTTAAATAAAAAAAAGTTGGTTTAGGGTTTAGTTACTCTTTAAAAAAAAAAAAAAAAAAAGTAGGTCCAAGAGGTTCAAACTTTCGACTGGTACTGTGTGTGTATTTGTTTAAGTTGAAGCTCATGTAGAAGGAAGAATACTCACTTCCTCTGGATGATGAGCCAGTCGTCGGTGTAGACCCCCAGGGCATCCCTCACTCTGGGGTCCAGTGAGCTATCAACAGTGAGTGCAAAAAGAGATAGCGTCAAACCCCCAGATACCCTCAGTGCACTTACAGGCAGCACAGCATGGCTTAAGCAAAATGATGATATTACCTGATTAGCAGTGAGGGCGTGAGGAAGGGCAAGGTTCATTATAGTGTGGTGTGTGTGTTTGTGTGTGTGCGATGAACGATGAGCGACTCACTCCTCCTCCGGGACGGGCGGCTCTATCGTGGCGCACTCTCTCTCCTGCAGCAGCAGCTCCAGGTCATCGCTGGGGAACTCCAGCAGCTGTCGGAGGGGTCCGGGCTCTGCTCCTGGCGGATGGCTGCTAACGTACTCCTCATAGTCCACAGGCTCCACCACCTCCGTCAGAGGCACCTAGAAGAGTACATGTGTCACCACAAGAGCCAGACTTACATTGAAATTGAATACCTGTGGGTCTAAGAAATGATACAAATTTTACCTAGTGTAATTTCGACACCATTAAACTTCATCATCAGAAGATCATCAATCGAGATTTCAATCAAGTATACTGTTTGTTGTACTTTCACTTTTGATCAATTTAATGCATCCTTGCTCAATAAAACTTTATTCCCCTCCTTTCTGAAACATGTCATTTTTTCTATTTTTACAAAGCTCATCTTTCTGAAAAGCAAGGTGTGGTCTGATTGGCCAGCTATCCAGTGGGTTGTGATTGGCCAAATTCCTCGAGTGTGTGACGGAAATGTTATCGCCTTACCATACTTTGAGGCTTTATACCGCGCGGCAACAACAATACAGCAAGAATAAAAGTTATGACTTCTTTCTTTGCATGAACATTTGGGCGTGTTATGTAAATCTTCCCACATCATGTAGACATGTGGGGGTAGTGTTGTCACGGTACCAAAATTTCAGTATTCGGTACCGATGCCAGTGAAAATCCACGGTTCTCGGTACCAATTCTGGTACCAAAGCAAAACACAAAAATATGCTAATAAAAAAAAAAAAAAAATTTTAATCACTAAGAATAAAACCAATGCCATTCTTTATACTTATTTAAAGTTGTGTTTAAAGTTTTTCTACAAGTAATATAATTATGAAAAACAGTAAACAAGTTTCACCCAAATTTAATTAGTCTTTTAATTAATGAAATTTAAACATTTATTTTTTGTTAAATACAGGGGATTTGCTATTAAAATTAAAACATTGAAGAAATATTGTGTGATTTATTTCTTTAAAAAGGTTTTTTTTTTTCAACAGTAGTAGCAGTATCACATACATTCTACTAAATAATAGTAATATTTCTAATACAATGCCTTTATGTAAAAATGAACTTTTATTTTGATGGATTACCCTGAATAACTTTAAATTGACACTGGTTTTACTCAAATGAAATGGTAAAATGTTTGTGAAGTGCCTCAGAACAGTTCTGGTGATGTAGTTTATGTATTGATGTCCTCATTGAGATGGCAGATGCTGAAATTACTGCAAGCGTCCCGCGCTTCAGTCTATGTAGTAAACAAACCCGCATGTCTCTGCCATTCATTCATTCATACACACAGAGACGCGCAGAACATGCAGGATTCATATTTCAACCAACTTTTGCGGCTTAAAATTTAAAGATACTGGTCCCTATGGAGATTAGATTTGATTAATTTATGCTAACTTTGACAAATTCCGTGACTGTCCATATTAAAATGTAAGTTTCATTTTCATGACTGGATTTTGAGATTCCGTCTGCGTTTTCTGCTTCGCGGAAATCATAGCGCTGTATGCGTCTAGAACCGGGTTGACCAGGTACTCGGTACCACCGGTACTTAAAGAAACCTTCTACCATGACATTTTCATTTTTTTTTTGTACCGACTTGGTACCAAAGTACCGGGTCTTTTGTCAACACTATGTGAGGGGGTGTTTAAACGAGCCATTTTTGGTAAGTGTGGTTTACTCTTAACTTTGATAAAGAATATCTCTTTGGATTTGAGACTTTAGTCTTTGCAACTTCACAGATCTTCTTTATGCACCAAGAGCTTGTAACACTCCAAAGTGAAAGGAAAAATTTAAATTGCATCATATGACCCCTTAACTCTAAAATTTTATTCTGTGTAATATGATCAATTTATTTAGTTCCAGTGCCGTTATTTAAAAGCCATTTGAAAAAAATTTGTGTCGGTAATGATTTTTCAATATGGATGTTTGACTGTGTTTTAACAACTCCACAAAATGAGATGACTGCAGGTTATTAAGTTATACTTTCACAGTTATTAACACTGCATATGCAAAAAGAGTACAGAAAACTTCTAAACAACCTTGTGTTGGGGAAAAGAAAGGGAAGTGATTGTGGCTTGTGGTCATTTCTACTTCCCCTTTTCAGTCCTATCTATAATCACATATATACAGATGTCCCAAAAATAATTTGGGCACCTTGGTCACACTTAAATAATGTCATATTATTGCATTAGATACAAAACATCCAACCGACTGGCAAACACAGTGTGCAAGTCCTTTTCTCTGAACTAACTTCTCAGAGCCATTCTTGACTCATTAGGAGATCTAAGGTGATTTTCTGTTGACTGTATAAAGTCATTTCTATGTGATTTCACACAGGTTTCCAAAAAGATATAACTACAGGTTGAGATAATCATATTAACTATAAAATTGCTACACTTTTGATTTCATTCTGAACAGTATAACTATTGTTATTTTCATTTGAAACCTAAAGAAATGAGAACGCTTTGTTTGAGAACTTAAGCATACTTGTGTTTGGAAGGAAGTCTCTTATGCTCACCAAAGGTCATTTATTTGATCAAAATTACAGTTAAAACATTAATATTGCAAAATATTATTACAATAAAAAAAAAAAGGTTTTCTATTTTAAAATAATTTAAAATGTAATTTATTCCTGTGATGCAAAGCTGAATTTTCAGCATCATTAATCCAGTCTTCAGTGTCACATGATTCTTCACAAATCATTTTAATATGCTGATTTGCTGCTCAAGAAAAATTCATTGTGAAAAAAGTGGTGCTGCTTATTATTTTTGCAAAAGCATGACACATTTTTCAGGATTGACAAATGGAAAGTTTATAAGAACACCATTTATTTGATATAGAAATCTTTAAATATTTAGATATTAAATTTAGTCCAACTAAATTTAAGAAGAACAAGAGTATCTAATATAGTTTCAGTAACAGAAGTGCGTATAAAAGTCTTGCACCACAGTTTGTTTTCAAAGCAAGTAATAATTTGCATTAAATTACGCCCTCAGTCTTACTCAAGACCTGGTAGGAGCCCACAAGACTGTGTGCAGACAAGCAGAATTATACATGAATAATCACAAGTACACACTAACCGGTTGATGAGCTCCAGGACGTTTTTTGGACAGTTGTGGAGAGCCATATTCCCGGGAAACCTGCTTCCTGACCTCAGACGCTACTGTCCTGTGAGAGACACAAAAATGGGACATTTATTATATTTACTTGATTTCATACAATCACATCAGGAGCTCATATACAATGACAAAATATCACAAAGATGATCAAGATCACAATGAATCAGACACAGACAGCGTGACAGGTTCATATCAGATATAACGGCCAAAGCCAGCAGCTGCTTAGATGGTCAAACATTTGAAGAGATGCTGAGCCGCTGGCAGAAAGCAGGCAGGACGCCACAGCTCTGTCAATTTGGAAACTAAAAGCAAATGAGAGGCTTTAATGCTCAACAAAGCCCAATAACCTAGTAACCCCTCATCCACTCCAAGATAGCCTGCAGCTGCTCCCTAACAAACTCATCTGTCTCGCTCTCACAGACAAACACACACACACACAGCTGCAGATGCTCCAGTTCCCTTCAAAACACACACACACACAGACACAGACACAGACACACACACACACACACACACACACACACACACACCATCATTACTGCTCGTATTATCTCTATTACTACAGCCCAAACTGAAGAGTTGGGGATTTAAAGCAAATATCAGCAATGGATCTGATTGTGTATGTATAGTACTATAGGAGTGTTGCAGTATACAGGTATTGATGATAACTGTGATATGTTAAAACATTTATATTGATATCACGTTAATACCGCACATAATCCAGCCGCAGTAACTATCTGGTTGACACATCACCTTAGTAGTTGGCAGTATACCTATACCTTAATGCTAGCTGCCATGCCATCCATCATAAAACAGAAACAAAGGACATTAGCTGTGTCCAAAATCATGTAGTGTCTCAGTAGGTACTTAAGAAAGTATGTGTAGTATGAACTTAATCCTGACCTACTACATTTGTCTTGTTCTCAAAGTCATGTGACCTCCCAGCATTAGTTGTGTCACTTTACTCTATTCATAAATCCTCTCGCGTGGCCTCATGTGATGATAATAATGTGTCCAGCACATGCACACGGAAATAGTAGATCATCCAGGTACTTTTCACCTAATGGTTTATGAATATTATATATTTAGGCATACTACCCTTTTGTCCTATGGTTTTTTTTTGCATACTAGTACTGAAGCATGTATACAGATACAGTGTGGGTCACAAACACCAGTATGAAGGATGAACGAATTAAACATTTATTTTTAATGCTTTTATATTAACTCTCTCACTCCACTTTCCTACACTCATATTTCAAGTGCAATTCATTGGCCGATAAAGAAAAAACTAATCCCCCCCAAAAAACTGTTCGGACAAACTCTAAGCCTGACAGGCCAACAGGGTCAAGCTGAAACAATAATAACAACAACACGCTGCTTGTTTTACAGTGTGCAGCGATGAAAATTAAGAGCTTTCATAAACACATATTAATGTATGACATATAAAGTGTTGCAGACTTCTGCAGGACAAAAATCTGAACTATATGAATGCCTCCCCAACACTCTGGCTTCCTATTTCCTGCTTTAAAAGGAAAGAGGAAAACTAGTTTGCTCTAAAAGCAATAGGCGGAATGGAGCGCACCACCCTTTCCTACATCCTGCAGAGAAACAATAAGTCTGCTCTCACAGAGGTGAAGACAGAGAAAGATAATAACTCATAAAACGCAATCCTATGCACAGATGTCATGCCTTTCGGCTGGAAAAGAGTGACACCTATTTACAATGTAAGGTCAAGACTGTGCATCATCAACAGTATCATGTAGACCTTATGGAATATGATCATAGTACTCATGCAGAACTTCTTTTAAATAAGTATTATGGTAATACCATCTTAGGACAGTGCTTTTATAAGGGATCACTCCTGAAGGTTTGTGTACTTCCACACATCAAGATCTCACTTAGATTTCACTCTCCCTTATGCTTCTGAACATGTCCATCGGCTTGCTGGTGCGATTTTAATCTCCTTATCAAATTATCACTGTTGCTCTGATCTATGAGAATGAATGAAAACTGCCATTTCAATCACTCCAAACAAATAAATAATCAGTAAACAAGTAAACTAAAAAATCACGGACACACTGAGTATCTGTGAAGCCATCTGGAAAGTTCCAGAATTGCTTCATCAAGCAAAAA
This sequence comes from Carassius carassius, assembly GCF_963082965.1. Taxonomy (NCBI): domain Eukaryota; kingdom Metazoa; phylum Chordata; class Actinopteri; order Cypriniformes; family Cyprinidae; genus Carassius; species Carassius carassius. Next base: position 26,246,111 of record NC_081763.1, on the reverse strand, counting down.
GTGAGTTGATTCCCACCGAAGTAGAGCACCAACTCTTGATGAGCAGGCAAGACCCGTATTTCACCTGAACATTTTATAGCTGATGTAAACAGTCGCATGATCAGAGATTTTTCATTTCAGTTTGCCCCACTGACAGATCATAAAACCATAAAACATGTCAGAATACAGATACACCTACCATATTCAACATTTAGTGTTAGAACGATCTAATATTGATATATTAGATTGCCTTGTCTCACATAAATCATGATCATAAAATGTGTAAACATGTCAGTGGATCTATCTGTGACCAAAAAGAGAGCGATAATCCAAACAAAAAACAATAGCATCATATTAATTTACATCATATATATATATATATATATATATATATATATATATATATATATGGATTATCGCTCTCTTTATAGCTACCTAAAATGATCACAGAATGAAAAAAAGACCGCGGTTGTTACTTTTTTAGTTTGCAACTATGTAACGTTATTGGTTATTTCTATAACTTCTAGAAGAATAAAACACTGTAGTGTTATTGCATTATGACTTAAATTGTTTAGAAACGGACAGCCCTTAGCTCGTTCCCGTGATATATCACTTTGAATAGTTAAAAGAGTACTTCCGACATCACTATCAGATCACGTTACAGCTCATGGCGCTCAATGCAACCTCTATTCTCCCACATGAAGTCTGATTATTTAAGATTTAAACACGATATACACCATGTATTCGTGGCAAAGTACTTAAAACTGTTCGAAGTGTTAAACAGAAGTGGTTTGGTTGCAGTGTCACGCTGCTGCGAAGCCCGGTGAGTGGAGCTAAACAAAGGTGCATCCCTGTTTAACTCGTGGCGGATCTTTCTCTCTCCTACTCAAGTCAATCCCGAAGCTCGCGGGACAACTAACCTACTTCTGCACGACATCTCTACTGTTTAACACTCGGTGAAGTTCACCTACCTGTTAATCTTATGCGCAAAAGCCCTCCGTTCGCTGGGTAAAGTTGCCATACCATCTAGACAGGGATAGCTCCTTACAGTTTCCCTGTACTTTGGTAATATTATTGTGGAGTCGTAAGCTTCCTTATGTCAGTTGGGCGCATAACAGCGCCTCCTCGCGGTCTGGGGACGAATAGCTCACCAAACCGGTTTCTAACGGTCTCGGTCCTTGTCTCTGGGGACCTGCGATGTTTATCGTCTCTAGATAATTCAAGGTGATGAATGTTTTTTCTGTTTAAAGAGGAATAATGTTAACTCCGCAGACCACCAAGAACACCACAAACCTACTTAAGTGTTAATACGGCTTTTCATGTCTTTAATTTGCTGTACAAAAACAGCATGTTAAAGAAATATTTAAACAGAAGTATTCAGAAGATCAGAAGAATTATTCCGTTAAATCAACTGCAGGTTCTTAATGCCAGGCGATGTAATATATAATTCAATATTAATATAAAAAAAAAATATATTTTTTTTTTACAGTGGTTGGTTGGTGTTTTTCCATTTGATTGAAAGTGGAGTTGTGTGATTTTGCCTGAGGCGAGGAGCAAGTTTTTTTAACCGTTAAGTCTGATTTCGCTCTTCTTTTTTTGTTGTTGTTGTTGTTGTTGTTGTTGTTAAGGAAACATAAACTGGGAGTGGATTAGGATTGGAGTGATAACAGAACGCTTTGAGTTGTGAGGAGGACATCTCTGTCGATCCGCTCCACACAAACACTCTGATCCAGACCGGTCTTTGCTCTGTGTGCGTTACATACAAGAAAAGCTTCATGTTTTCGCTTCGCCTGACTTAGAAGAAACGAAGAATAAGAAATAAGTAACCAATTTTTTGTCTGAAAAGTAAGTTACTTCATGAAAAGCTTTTTTAAGAACTGTTTGTATATAAACAAATACCACACTCGCACACAATCGTGCTGTCCGCGCTATTTAGTTCACCTTAAATAAATTAAAAGTAAAATTACTACAGACAAACATTAATAATTTTCCATAGCCAAGAATTTAGCTCTTAAATATTTTTAGACACATCTAGAGATATAATCCCTGACGAAATAGTATTAAAGCTTTGAAGTGCTGCTGGTGTACTCATATAATGCAATTAGTACGATGTAATGCTAAATCTAGTTATCACAGCTATTTATTTATGTATATATCTTTAATTCACCCGACACACTATGATAAACCTCTTTTTTTTATTCAAAGCACATGTATACATAAACATCAATTTATAATTATACTGACCTATATACATATCCATATACTTATTTTGCACAATGCTTGATGCATCCGCTCAGGGCCTTTTGCACAATTTACAGTACTTTCTATCTGAGCCTTCTAAATGTGTTTTTTAATGTATTTGATTTCTATATTGTCTTTACTCAGAGACCCATATTATTCAGTCCCTGTGTTTTATGTGTAATGCAGCAGTGCTTCAGTTTCCCCCAGAGGATCTCTGAAGTTATGATACCCTATCTTTTTTATAGGCCCACACTTTGATGTGTGTTATATTGCTGTATGGCCACCAGAGAGCGATGTGCTCCACAAGGGCCGGATACTTTTAATGCCTGAAAAGGCGGTGGCCAGGAATTATTGACTCAATCCTCCACCTTATTGTCTAGAATGATGCAGCATTGTCCAGAAGTAAAATATCACATAGCCAGATTTCATTAATCTTTTCTGAATAATTCTACAAATAGCCTAATACTGCAATAATATAGATATGCAAGCTCACTATCCTTAAGTTTAACAATAGGACTTAAACAAAGCCATTGTTGCAATTCAGGATTCTTCAGATTTCACAGATAGTTCTTCCACTGTTAGGTGAACACACATAGTCTGTAAAATCGCATAATAATACTTCAAATAGCAAGACATCTATGTTTATTTCCCATAAATCAAGTCCCACACCCGAAAGCAGATTACCAGGAGACATTTATTGACGTTTTCCTTCACCCAAGGACACACATTTATCAAGTTTAGATCGAAGCCATCACTCTGCTCTCCTTCTCCTCGCTGTAACCTCTCCCCATCCCCCCACGGTCAGTCAGTGAGGTATGACCATACAGTGCAGGCTGCCTCCTCCCTATAGCTCAGCTCAGCACCATGCCCCATTAATTCAGCACCAAGGAGAGCTGCTAGCGCAGGTACAACAAGCCAGCACTGACCTAAGGAATGACGCTGGTGGTGGTGTGTGTGTGTGTCTTTTCCCGTATGTTAAGCTCTCAGAGCGAACAAGGGCATTTCAGGAGACACTTCTGTCACGGTGTGTTGTGGATGTTGTGTGCTTTATATGTTTTTGTGCAGTCTATTCCCCTCACAGCAGTCTGTACTCCAGGGCTGATCTCATACTAATAAAGATTAATGAATCTCTCTCCTCTCTTTGGCTTGCAAGTACTAAAACCTGATGCTTGGTATCACAAGGAATAAATATAGATCTTAAAAAAAAAAATTGGTGTTGTGAAGCTTTAGGTTTTTTTCTCCCGCAGCATTACTGGGGATTTTCATGTCATTTGTTAGTGAGTGTGCGTTACGCTGGGTTTGAATGATGAGCTGCCTGTACCGATTGGGAGTGGACTGGCTCGGAGATGTAATGGACCATCATTCGAGCAATTACATTAAGAGAATTACCGCATTGCGACTGTCATGCAAACCCTGTACATACATCCATGGCGTGTGCAGTACACACGCATCCTTGAACTCTGTGGCACTTTTTGGCAGTGATGGGATGCAACATGTGACATCCAGATGGAGAATTAAAAATAGTTTTGCATTTCGAGTTGATTGCGTTCACTGTAGGCAAGCAGCGTGTCCATCACGTCTTTCTTTTCTTCCCTTCTGCCTCTCCACGAAGGCTAATTCAGTTCCTCGACCAGCACTATTGTTTGGCTGCCCCTCCCCCCACTGGCAGGAGAGCACCCCCCATCCCTGCTGCATTACCACAGAACAAAAGAGAGAGTGTCAGACACCACCCTCTAGATCTCTTTACGCCCCAGCCCCCACCCCGCTTCCAGATGGGGTTGCCTTTTTTTTCAGGGTCTCTCTGAACCCCAAGTGTCCTCCAAAATGGACGCGCCCCTCCCCCTCTCCCCACTTTTCAGCTGCCCATCATCCACCTGCTCTCTCTGCCACGCGCCTGTGCCCAGAGCACGCCCCCTTCCCTGTCCCACCCTCGCAGCCAGCTCCATTCAAATAGTTAACCACTTGCTTACTATGGCCTTGCTCCAAGACATTACTTTTGCAGCTATAAACCTTCTTTTTCTGATATGTAGTCCTCCGAGGTCTGCAGAGGCGGGGGGAAATCATGTTTTCATGTGAAACAGTGTGTGATGAAGCAGTGTTACTCAACTGGTTTTACTTAAAGACATAGAATATAGATTCGATATCAAGTGCCACAAAAATATATAGCACATAAGTAACAACAGTCTCCTTATGAAATGCAATACGCAAAATATTGTATTATTATTTTTTGGCCAAAGAATCACACTCAAAACATGAGTGCAGAGAAAGTTTGTAACCATGACTGTACAAAAGCCAAAAACGTACTTTTGATCTGTACTTCCTGTAGGCTGGAGTGTCTAACGTCCCATCTTTTTTTACAAAATCCAAAAAACTTGGACACTGGCGAGTTAACTGTTCTTGAGTGCAGGTAGAGTATCTCGCTTTCATCCATCTTCAGCGTGATTTTGTGGGACAGTAGCAGCTACACACTTGTGTCATTTTCTTCTTTTTTCCGTCTTTTCCCCAACAAGATTCAGGATTTCTGACCATGTTATCATATTGACATTCTATTATAATAAATAATTAATTAAATATTATTGTCAATATGGTATATTGCATACCTCCCTTGTGGAAAAAGTACAGTTTAGCATACTTTAAACTTAACTTTAAAGTTTAAACTTAAGAAATAATATACGTTTGCCTTTTTTGACCTAATAGAACTTAAGTGCATTTTTATATGTAATTTCATAATTACTCCTATTGTCTTTGAAATATGGTTAAAGTGTATTTTAGAATGTACTGACAAGCATATGGTAAACTAAAATACATTTTACTGGCATTTCTATGGAAACTTATATTTCATGTATTTAAATGTATGTGTAATGACACATTTGTAATGATGAAGTTGCCTCTAAAATATGTTAACACTACAAACACTACATTTACAATTATAATCATAACTTACATGTGCTAAATGGCCTTTTATTACTTTAATATTATATTATCTGCAAGTACAGTTTTTAAAATATATACTTGTAAGATTTGAAATACAACACGCATGTACATTTAATACAATGAAGTCCCTAGTCCAAGGGTAATCCAAAACTACATTATGCCCAAAATATCATAGTGATTTAGAGTAACATAACAGCAAGTAAATGATGACAGAATGTTCATTTTTGGGTGAACTCTCCCTTTACAATGACATAGACTGAATAAAAAATAATAATAACAGTATTTTAAATGCATAAACAACAGCAGAAGTGTGATTTACCACCCTAACACATGGAAAAAACTCTAGGCAAAATATTGAATTAGTATGTCGTCAAGACCCTGATGATTTGAATCCAAAAAATTATAGTTCTTTTAGTTTTTTGGGCACACAGCCTTTGACATCAACAACAAAAGTAAAAAGAAAAGCATTTAGTTAATAAGCCTAAGCATGCATGATTATATGCATAGTTGCATTGTTATTTTTGCTTTAGCATAGTTTTTCCTTGCTGTCCGTATCAGACCTGTGACCCCTTTTTGCATTGTAATCCACTACTGCAATGAAGGACAGGACGGTATGAAAACTACATAGAGTGCTTGTAGACATAGTGAGATCAGAACGTTGGGGGAAATGTTTGACATAATCAGTACACTTATTTTTGAAGCGAATGATTTCAGAATGAGTCATTAAGTCTGCAGAAAGATCACGGTTTGCTTCTCAAAGTCTGCAGCGGTAAGCGGTGATGCTGGCTCATGCGCGAGGAGGGGGCAGATGCTCATTTGATTGTGTTTCACTAAAAGCTCTGATGTGTTGCATCCTCCTAGTCATATTTGCTCTAGCCTCCCCCCCCCCCACAGCGTCCTCCCGAGCCCTCAAGGGAACGGTGGAGAGGAGCGGCACTGGCCCGCATCTGTCACGGGGCAGCTGTTGGTCACTTAATGGAATTTGTCCTGTTGCTGATGGGCCAGAGGCAGTGGGAGGTTGGGCTAATGACTCCTGAATCTGCTCAAATCTTGCCAATTACTCAGAGATAGTGAAATCTATACTGCCATTTTAGCTTCTACTGTCCCATTCTCTTTAAAAGCTGATAAGTGATCAACCGTGATTGATAATGTGCTCTGTAGTCACACATTCCTGTATTTAACTTATAGAACATGAACTACTATTGCTGTAATTTAGAGAAATTAATTTCTGGTTCCTGCCTATGCTTACTGAATTATTATTCAGCTGAATTTACTGCATTTTCCAGCATCACAGGAGTAAAGAAGACAATATTCAAACTTCAGATGTAACAAGTGGATGAATGCCAGAGTTTTCAATGTAGGTGCAAGCTCCAGAAATTGGATAAAATATATTTCCAATATCTTTAAAAACAAAAAAGGAATTTTTTTAATATAGATGCAGTTATTTATTCATCAAATATATTAAATATAATAAGCAACTGATTATTGATCAATTAATAATATAATGAAAAATATAAAAATATTAACAATTTGATATCAGTTTAACAGATTGTCAAAATTAGCAATGCTGTATGATTTTATCAAAAGTCTGTAAATAAATAACAAAGAAAATCCATGTACACGTGGAAGGCTGATGCAAGTTTTAAAGTAATGGGTTCCTTTGCAATTAAGCTACCATAAGTGCCTTCTCCTGCCTTCATTCCAGGACATTGTATTTTAGAAAGCTTTTGTGTGTAACTCTTTGACTGTAAGTAAAGACAACAAACATTAAGCCACTAAGCATTACTCTGATTTACATGACTCAGTTTTTCCCCCTGACCTGCAGGAAACACCAACCCCCACAGCCTTGTTCGCCGTCCACGAGAGTTCAAGCAGCAAAATCAATGAGAAGAAAAAGAAGTGGGCCCTGTTCCTCCCTTTGCATCTGTCAAGGAGCAGGAGAGGGAGGGGTTCACTCGTGGGATGGGGAAGGGAACAATATCAGTCCATCTGTCACAAACAGCCTCATCTCTGCTAAGATGAAATGTAGCTCCAAAGTAAATCAAACAACATGTTACTCCAGCACATTTGAGAGTTATTGATGGATTGAGCCATAACACTGATCATAGACAACGGCATTCGATTTTCTGAGCACCCTGCACTGACTGATCCACTTAAATGACTGTCAACCAGGGTCAGGCAAAAGAGACGAACAAGGCTTTGGATCTAACATATGTGTGATTTAAGAAGGACACTGGGTGCACTCAAAAATCTGAAAAGCTTTTCTCAACTTTTACCTGATAAAACCTGGGTAGCATTTAACACACCCCAGCCTAATGGTTTATCTCATAAGTGGGATATTTACAGTCTCCCCTCCCCCTCCGAGGCCTCATCGTGTGCTCTCAGTGGCAGGTACAGCCGCAATCTCAGTCATTCATATTTAATCCTAGCACAGTTTCCGGCCAGACTAATGCGCTATTGGTTGCAAGTCTCCCATTACAGTAGGGCGAGAGCAAAGTGGGAAGGGAAAGAGAAGGGAAAAGAATACCAAAGACTGAATGCGGGCAGGCAGGAAGGAGAAAGACGAGGTGGTTCGGGAAAGACTATAAATCAGACATGAGCGGGGGTAGCTAGCGATCTGACATTTAAGAAATATGACCATACTTTCAATAAATCTATAAAATGGATGGCGTATGTGCAGGGTTGTGGAGTTTTTCGCTCTCAAATCCTCAAACACAATTATTTTTAGGCCCGAAACAGTTGAGGAACCAGAATTCCATTGAGGCCAGAGTCAGTCAGTCAACGGCGCATGTGTTGAATGCAAAAGCATGTGAATGGATTTAAGTGTAATTAAAGTTAAGTACATTGACATGTTAGAGAGGAGCTTTACTTTGCTTTCTTTAGCGCAAGCTGCATCTAGATGTGCTCATTTATGTGTAATGAGAGAGCGCCTGAATGCTTGTGCAAGTGGAAGAGATGGAGAAGTGAATGAGAGGAAGAAAGAAAGAGGGCATTCTGGTGCTTTGTGTATTTAAGGTTTTCTCCCTGGATACCATCGCAGACGAGGCGAGATGAAAGATTAATAACTGAATCTCTATATTTAACAAGATCAGGTGTAAGACATGCTCCCTAGCAGACATGAGGCTTTCACTGCCACCCACCGCCACCATCGTATGAGCAAATGTATAGGCGAGAAACCAGGAAATATGTTTATGTGCATTTGGCGTTTGCATGCCAACACATGCATGTGGCGCATGGCAAGCTAAAGAGAATCAATAAGTAAAAACATGACAAGAAATGTCTACGTCAGATTCTTTCTCCCACCAGCCTGTTTGCTCTAATAATAGCTCGGAGAATAAAACAGAAAGGCAGACAAGGAAAAACAAAGTGAGGGGAAGAAAAAGCCAAATAGTGTATGTGAGGCTGAATTAGGCCAATATCCATTACCCGTAAAATGGCCCAGAACTAGAAGCGGAGAGGCTAGGAGCTGCCATAACAACCCAAACGCAATCCTCGCCCTCTTGCTCCCACAAGTCCATGCGACCCTGAGGAGCGGGGAGTGTTACCCTAGGGCTCAGAGCCCACTAAACGGTGGGAGCACAGGCCTGGAGCGCCCAGAGCGCCCATCTCTCACTGCTCTAATCCAATCAGACTCAGCGGCTCTGACTCTCTCATAAAAGCACAGCAAAATCACATCAGCCTCTCAAACGAAAAAAAACAACAACCACAAAAAACACTCCACTACGCTGTGTCGTTTGTAATGCATGCGAGTTAGAAGGTTATATGTGGTAGATGACAATGAGGTTGTAGACACAATGAATGGAGATGGTGAACATGCAAAGAATTCTTTATTAATTTTGAATGTTTAATATAACCGCCTAATCTTGTAAGCATTCTTATCACACCTCATCATGAATGTGTGAAAGTGCTAAAGAGAAAGCCAACAAAACATGTCCAAATCCCGCTTGTGTATTGCAAATTGTTGCTTGTAAACTGGATAACCAGCTGCACTTTAATAATTTGGCTATTATATTATATTTCACAGAAAAGCATCACAGAACACTGAATGCCACTGAATGTGCCTCAAAGTGTGACATGAATTATGACTATAATAGTGACTCCAACAGTCTGAGGTAATGCTAGTGCAAATCATTCCATGGAACAACCAAGATAGATAGATAGATGATAAAATGTGTGAATAATAGTAAGTAAATGTGTGATATATATAACAATACTTGTAAATGAATTTCAGAATTTCTCAGTATGCATAACATAAATGTAAATATGAAAAAGTTTTATTCAATCTTTCCAGTTTTTGCTTTATTGGCAGCGGCACTTCGAACTTCGTAAGTTTGTGTCAGACTTGATAATCATGTTCTCCAGCATGAATTGAGATTGAGCATCCTGAGCTTCAATGGAATAAGACCATCTGACCTGATCTGTCTGTAAGTTCACATGATGAACATCACAAATCTGGAAACACAATCTGAAATATTTCCTATCAACTTTTTCTTTGTTATATTCATCATATTCTTAAAGCTTTGATTTTATATGTTTAAATAATAAATAAATAAATGAATAAATAAATAAACATTTTCAAGTGGTCTCATACTTTTGGACCCCACTGTACATATTTAAGATTTACAGCTTGCATAAACTCAGCAGCATTCTATGACGACCCTTCATGAAATAGTGTCATAACAAATGCCAAACAGTGAGCCGTCACGCTCAGCATAGCTGGGTAATGAGATTCCTCTTCATCATATGTTCTACATCCTGAGCTACCGCTTTCAGTATGTGAGCAGAGGTCCAAATTATGCTGAAATGTTGTACTCAAGTCGAGTTACTATTAATTCACAAGACGCCTGTAAAAGCGGTAGAACTAATATTGAAGCACTGGAATAAATATTTGAGAATATGCAAGAGTATTCTAAAGTGGTCATGATACTGATGATATTTGAAATGAAATAGAAACCATTCAACTGATTTCAGAATGGTGTATGGTGAACGATATTAGTTTTTCCATTTATATTTGACACTTTTGCCTGACATTTTCATCTATAGTGACCTTTCATGCATACATGGTATTCATTCAACTATAGGAATTGAGTTATTATTGTGAGTTAAAATCCCCAGCTCAAGAAGTATAGCATGGTGCAAACAATATTAATATATTACATCTAATTACTTCATAATTTATGGTATCTAATAATTCACTAACTATACATTTAAATTACATTTCAATTTAAAGGATTAAATATGTATTTATTATATATTATAGTTAATGTCCCTAGCTCAAGAAGTATAGCATGGAGAAAACATGAATATATTACATATTATAAAATGTTTATATTTTAATTAGCATTATCATGGTTGAAATAATACAGGTTTATGTATTTATTTTGTGTGTTCATATCCCTAATTCAGCTAGTACAGCATAATGACAACAATATGAATGCAATATATTTATTACATTTTTACATCGTTTTTTTCTTTTATTTTAACTCACACCTTTCAAAGTAGTGTTTAAATCATACAATCATACAAAAATATTTTAACTAAAAAATACTTTTAAAAATACAGATCCAGAAAGCGAATACTAAAGATGGTTTATGACCATACAAAATGGAAATGGATGGTGTACAGGAATGTTTTACGATATAATATACAGTGTACAGTATAATATTGTACACAAATTTTAAGACATTTTAAGGTAAGCTATTTTAAAATACTGCCAATTGAAAATATGAATCCAGGAAAAATCTTCCGTAGCACAGACATTTGAGCCATTCTAATCCATCACCTCAGATCATAATAAGAGGAATAACACTAGCTGTAGCAATGGAACACATCTGTTTCACACAATCATATCTCCTGCACTAGTGCTAAGTAGATTCACTGTGATCATAACATGCTTTCTTCCCATAAATGTAAATCCACAATTTGCAAATGTAAAACAGACATTTTTGAGTTATTAGATAAAAAACAAGTGCACAGTTGCCTGTTTCCTCCACCAGTGATCTCTACAACAGCCACCTTTGGATGGCCATAAAAAAAAGTGACTAAAATCAATGATCATTGAAAGAGCAAAAGAGAGCCTTACAGTCTTTTATGCTGTAATGCCAATAGGGACAAAAGCACCAGGCTACTAATCGGCTCTTTTGGAGGAGCTCCTGAGCATTAAAAATCATCAGTGAAATACTGAAAGAGCTTCAAGCAACTGCCATGCTTGATCCTCTGAAACAGGGAGGTGAATAGGTGCTTCAGATGCCCTCTTACCCACGGGCTGGACTCAGCTGCCCTGCTGCCAGCGAAGACCCATAATGAGCCTCTGCAATTAAGCCGGTTTATTCAAGCTAATTGTGAATGGGGTGCATGTGGAACTGTAGGCAGCTAACAGACCTGGGCTCTTTGTGCCACAAGTGCTGCTTTCATTCAGCTAACAAAGCAGAAAACAACACCCGCACCTATAATGGTGAAGTCTTTCCCCCTTACTCGGTCGGCCTCGGTACGGTCGCGACTTGACAGAGTGGGCGGGGTTAAGACAGACTGACAGCGTGGCCCATCTCTATCCTCGTATTAACGCTTAAAGAGTGCCTTCCTCATGCAATATTCATCGCCACTAATATCATCCAAGCTCTGAGCTGAGCTGGCTACTTACGTAAGGCAATTATGTAAAATATCAAACAGGGCCCACACTCAGAATCTGACTGGGGTAGAGGTGCGGGACAAGAACCGAGAGGAGGAAAAACTGAAAGTGAAAGAGAGAATGAGAGAGAAGGACGAAGGGCAGGATGTTTCGCAGCCAGGGTTATTATATTAAACTTAAACTGAAACCATTATGTTACTTGAAGTAAAACAAACTTTAACTGAAATAAAATATGGAAAACTTATTTTATTTCAGCGAATTGCCAAGGCAACATTTCTCATTTTTTGAAATAAAATGAATAAAAACTGTATATAAATGACAAAAGCACACAACGAAATGACTAAATCTCTGAAAAAATATTCCACCCAAAATTTTAAAACTCATAATTTACATGTCATTTAAAAACCTATGTCATGTCATTTAAAACCTGTATGACTTTCTTTCTTCTATGAAACACAAAAGAATATATTTTGAAAAGTGTCTGTAACCAAACTGTTTTAGTTCCCACTGTCTTCCACAGTATTTTTCTTTCTATACTGTGGGACCCGAAACCATTTGTTTACCGACATTTACTAAAACAACTTTTATGTTCCATAGAAAGAAAATCAGTCATACAGGATTCAAATTACATAATGAATATTTTTGGATGGATAATTGCTTTGGCTAAAATTAAAATGAAAACAGATAATATACTAATAAAAACTAGTTCAAAATCTTAATAAATTATACTAAAATAACACAATAGTTGCCGTCACATTGCCATCCATTCCAGAGCACCATACTGAATCAAGATTACCAGAGGATGCTCGGCCTTCACTGTTAACCCATAACCCAGAAATGCACAACAATCAGCACTCTCGAGATTTACAAAAGGTTAATGAGTTTGAACGCACCTGCCCACTCGCCCATCTTCAGTGATCTCCCAAGAACTCATCAGCCAAAATATATATAATTCTGTATATTACTCAGAGCAGACATGTTGAGAAAATGCTGTTTTTCTGATCTGCATTACAGCGCATTTGCCCGCCAACGGCAATACCACCCACTCTGTACCTCTCTGACTCCTGATGCCTGATGCCTGATACCTGTGCTGTGACTGTCTACAATCTGCATAATCACAGAGAACTTCTGCTGAAGATGCGTGCACACACAACGCTCGACTTCCACAAGGTCACCCAAGGCCAATGCGGATGTAGGTGAGTTCCAGCGACCCACAGTCTCCAGCACGCTCATAAACAGACTAAAATAAACACATCCTCTTGTGGGAATGACATCCCCCTCACACCTCATCGGCTAAAGCATACATTTCCATAAACCTGCATGCTCTGCAACCATCTCCTCCAACTTCACCCAACAGAGACTCGCACCTATGAAAGTGCCAACGACATCCGCGTAACAGAGATACACCGAGCGTGCTCCCTCAGGTCAGGGCCCTGTGGGGGTCTGTGCAGAAATAGGTCATTTGTCACACATCAAGTCCTGGGGCAGGAGATGCATTATAGATGAGACCAAACAGCCTGTCTCAGTGAGCTCTACCCACTCCCTGAGACTGGAAACAGGGGAAAGGAAACTTGAGATAACAACTGCTGCAATCAGTGTGTTTTGATGTTTAATATCAGCTCCAACGAGGAACAATAAGCAGACATGTGCATTCATTCTCAAGTCTATGATTTTTGGTTTTGCTGGACATTATGACAATGACATTATACGACAACATTAATAATGCATGACATCTATATGACATTGATAACCAAAATGATGTCTTAATCCAAATTGTAAGCATTGGCCTGTGTGTGATTATGTAACATACGCATTCAACACACACCTGACATGATAATATAGGATTGGTTAAATAAGTACAGGCAGGTATTCAAACAGTGGGCCGTGTTATGACCTTCACACAGTTATGCCTTTGCACAGCCATTCTGCCGGTGAACAAATGCCGGACTCATTCACAGCATTCTTAGAAATGCAGCGCGTCAGACTGAAAAGATGAAATTTGTGAAGAAGAGCTGCATTGCAAGGACAAATAATCAAGAAAGGAAAAAAACTAGAGGATGAGAGAGAGAGAACGAGGAGTAAAGAGAAGGAGAAAGCATGGCTCCTGTCTTTTTCTGCACCCATCTGTTCGGAGTGCAGGTGGAGCTCTATTCACTCGGCTCTGCATGTGTGTTTGGGGGTTGGGGGGGTTTAGGAAGAAAGGGAGGGCAAAAGGAAGAGTGGAGTGATGGTGAAGGGGATAATGGGAGAGGAGCGCATTGCAATGGCTGCCATGTAGTACCCTCCCTGCACAATTAGCCAATCAGCAGCAAGCTCTGCCAGGCAGAAGGACACATAAAAGAAGAACATTGCAGCAGAGGCTCAGAAGGAGCCTGCGAGGAGCTGGGAAATACACAACAGCAGAACCACAACACCCTCCCCTGGACACACCCTACTGGGGATCACTGCTTCTCTTTTTTCTGAACCATCGCCCACGCCACACGGAGAGAAATCTCTCACTCATCATCGTCCTGAAGAAAACCCCTGTCTCCTCATTTTCACACTGCTGAGGAAAACTACAATCGCACGGGCTGAGCTTTCTTGCCGAAGACTGTCGTTTTTCCTTTTTCTTTTTTTTTCTTTTCGTTTGGAACCTGTCGAGCCACGCCACGGCGTAATATCCGCAAGACGGCCTGAAGACCTGTGTATTGGAGGACCTAGATCACTATCATCTTTGTACATCAAGAATGGTTACTGTAAGTATACCCTTTTCCGGTCTATCTCATGAAAAACAACAACAGCATCACCACCACAGAATCAGTTTGAACACCCTCAAAACAGACAGCAAGTATATAAAATTCATCTTAAAATATAGGGTATTTAAATACAAGCTAGCTAAAACATACACACAGCATCTGGTCAAACATACTGGCACATCTAATCGCGGTGAACAAGATTAACGATTAGCCCAGGGTATAAGTAATGTGATACAGGCATGAGTGAGCATCGCTACAGACGAGCTCGCTTGTCTTTCTGAAGAGAATCAAAACATTGCTTTCTCCTTCCGTACGAGCCATTCGTCATAAATCGTAATACGTAAAGTACCCTTCGCAACATGCATGTATTCCTACATCCGCTAATTAAACGCGTTCAAGCGATAATTAGCCATTGTTAACAAAGAGCGCTGAGGAATTCCTCAGAAATAGCTGAGGTGCGGCGGAGGCAGAAGAAGGGCGTGAGAGGGCACACTCCTGGCTCGGGAAGGATGCTCGAGACAAAACACGACGCCTCGGATGCTGAGAGCCCATCGAGAGCAAAGGCAAAGAAAAGGGTCGAGTCACTCAGAGGGGGAGGGGAGATGTTATGCATCTGTTAGTTGGGATTGAATAAGGCAGGACAAAATTCCTAAGGCTTGCGATGCTATATATAAGAGACCGCGAGAGAGGAAACGGCGGGATGTCATGTGATGTATGGGAACGGCTAAATATCCCACATTTCTAGCGATATCATAGTGAGTTCATTTTTCATATACACATATGCACACCGAAGTGTGTAAATAAGCATTAGGAAGGGAATACAAAGGCCTTGAGGGAAAGCGTTTTGGGCGTGTCTTCTGCAATAGAAAACAGCGATGCTGGCACTCGCCACCATCTCACAATCTCCACGTACATTTGCTCTGTGTAAACATGAACAAAAACATCTTATTTGAATACGAGCAGGTATTTGAAACGGACCCACGGGTGACTGTTTAATATGCTAAGATTAATTAATGACGTTTAATTCTTCAGGCCTGCTCTATACGAGGCGTATTTTCAGGATGACCGTCTTTGTTTCTTGTCTGAAAAATGTGATAATAGCTACTAAACCCTGGTTGGCGACTCGTTTAGTAATAGCCTAATTAATTTGAACGCTCTTTGTAAATAACACTAAACATTTGGCAGCCACACAACATTTTGCGTTTGAGGTTAGAGGCCTCTGGTCCTCTCAAATCAGTAACGTTATATTCATCTGCTGTGAAGGACAGCCTGCCTTGTTTTAGACTGACCTCAAACAAAAGGAGATGCGAAACGATACGCTTCTCTTTCGTGTTAAGCCTCGGTAGATAGTGTGATGAATGAATGACGGGCCTCTCGGCATGTTGTTCCGCAGTCCTCCGTGAGCACGAGCCTCTACCGCAGTGCCAAGCTCGTAAAACCGTTGAGTCAGATAACCTTCTCCAGGAGCAGATACGCAATTCAAGGACAAGGACATCACAGCGACATACACAACACAACACATCCATCTGAACACACGAGCTCGCCATTAATCGTTAATAAAGAGATTTGTCAATTAAAGAATAACACGGCGTTTAAAAAAAACACGTTTGACAGTATTTGTGTACGGTCAAGGGAATCCGTTACGAACGTTAAATAATCACAGGCCTCTTCTATTATGAATTTAAATGGTGATTATTTTGAACAGATCTAGTATGCTACAGAAACTAATTTTACAGCCAATAATAATCAAATTATAACTGCTAAATATTACGACCAGGCCACTTAAATATGGATTTCGGTTAAGAAGAAAAAACTGTCAGCTAACTTACGTTACCTAGAACAGATATTATACAGTTGTTACATAATTAGCTAGAGGAATGTATTTGATGACATTATTTAAATGTACATTTAATTACGTTTGTTATTATTAAAATTATTTTAATTTTAAAATTGTCTTGTAGAATAGCGTGAAAGTGAAGACAGTTGCAATGTTCATTGTTCC
Organism: Carassius carassius; assembly: GCF_963082965.1. Lineage (NCBI taxonomy): Eukaryota > Metazoa > Chordata > Actinopteri > Cypriniformes > Cyprinidae > Carassius > Carassius carassius. Next base: position 26,229,592 of record NC_081763.1, on the reverse strand, counting down.
CGGAGAGTCCCGCAGCCTCTGGCCTCGACACAAAGCGCCACTGTTTACATTAATATTCATAGTGCTGCCACGGCCTCTGTAGAGGAGGAACGGGTGGCTCTTTTGTTCGCTCGTGTCAATACGTTTATTCAGCAAAAAGGAGCTCGGATTTGTGAATGCCCACAGAAGCACACGCGCACTTGTCCAATCAAAGGACGAGAGGATAACGAGTTTTAACGATTCGTAAACGTGTTTATTTATGAAGACGACATCAAGAGCTTAATGTCCACTTGATAAAACGGAGCGCGCGACACCAAGGATCTTTTGTAGGTAGTTGTGCGTGTTGAGCCACTCCCGGATTCAGCACTCTGGATAGCGACCGAACAGGAATACCGGGATACCGCTAGCACCTTTTCTTCCCGTTAAACGTTTCTGGCGTTCTTGTAGAATTATAAAACTAATTATTTTTAAAAAGGCATAAAACAGTTTTTAAATAAAATAATGCCATTTGGGGGAATACAAGAGAGACCGTGTGAATTCGCGTGATAAATCATTGCTCTTTCGCGCTGCAGATTTATTTTCACGAGTTAAATTAACCCAATTCACCGACAAAAATAAACAACAAAGCAAAGGATTTATCCGTTCAGTTTTGACTTGTGTCCTGTTGTTTTACAGCTGCCACTGTGATCCCTTAAGCTGCAGTGAGAGTGTGGCTAATGCCCTTTGTTTAGGATAATCCTGTAATCTGTTACTGAAACGGCCTATTGGCAATCCAACATTCCCATTTCAGTCAGGAGGCCCGTCCAGACACGTAGCTACGTTTATGAATTACAAATGATAAAATTAAAGTCTGCATTAGGCGTCAGAAATGTCACGAGCACAGATTCATTTTTCCATAGCCTAACGTTAACAGATAATACTGGGAATCGCTACCCTGGCAGTCTGCAAATTGATGTTGACATGTTACATACAGCTAGGCTACAGATTAGATCAGCCTTATGCTTTATTTGTTTACCTCGCCGGATCTTGTGCAAGACTGTGTTTATTTTAAGAAAATGGCTCCCTCCCTGCACAGGGACATTAAGGAAGTGACGTGAGTGGATAGTCTTCACAGACAGATTGCTTTTTATCTCATGCTGCTTTCAGGCCTGTTTTTATTTTTTATTTTTTTATAAGTTAACTGGCATGATGCGTTAATGTATTTTAACTTACTGTAATATTTTAAAGTAATCTACATTTATACTGAAGTCAGTCTCATTTATCTACCAAGAAAAAAATGGTGGAAAAATCTTGTTTGTGTGCAAGTCTGGGCCCTTGTGTAGGCGATGCTGATGCGGTGCATTAAATATTGAGGGAGAACTCTCCTTGAAATAGAAAAGTACAGGCTGGGATGGGAATGTCAAAGCCCGCTCTGTGGCCACGTTTTGCTTTGTAAGGCTTATTTTTAATAGCTTTAATTCAGGGACAGTTGATAAGGTGTGTGATGTTTAAGCAGCGCTGTGGTAAGAAATCCAGCAGTAAGCAGTCTCTCGCCTGTCTCTGTGAATCATGTATTTTGGGATGAAGTGCTCTTCCACCTCTACCTCTGCTGTGCTGGTGCCAGTATCTGGGCTGTAGGATAGTGTACGTGTCCGTCTGTGTGGCCGAAGAGCCTGTGCATTGTGTAACTCACTACATTCATCTCTGAGGATGGGTGGCTTGCCATAGGGAGGTTTACTTCAGTTCACGAACCCCATTTGCCCTGATCCTGTCACTTTGTGTCAAGACTCACTCTGTTTGTGCCAACACGTAGACAGTGCCTGTTTGAGTTTACTTTCTAAACCCGAGATATTTCCCAGGCTATACAGGCTATGGGCTACTGCCAAAGCAAAAAATGCCATTTTATCGCCATTTGTGATCAAACGAACACCCTTTCCTTGGAAATTCCTGCTCGGGTGACACTGAAATTGTCAGTTTTGCCTAGATCCATGTTTGCAGTGCTTTAATAACTCAGCTCTCTGAGCTTTCTCCTTGTCAGTGTCAATTTGCCTGAGATATAAATTCTGGCTGCCCCGAAAGCTTATTTTATTAATGCAAGACAAAAAGTGATTTTAACTGAGTGCTCAAATATACACACATACATGCGAGCTTTGCTAAAAGTCAAGAAGCCAGCCAATAGCAACAGTCATCAAGCTGCTGTTACCTGGGCAACCTGGTTAGAGGTAAGGCTCAAGGCAAGAATAAATCATTCCACTGAAGAGACAGTGTGTTACAGAGAGATGAGAGGAAGAGGCAATACTGAAGGGAGAACAAAGGATCAAACTTCCCATACTACTATAAATTCACCTGTGCAACTGAACAAACATTTTTAAATAAAGTGCTTAATTAGATATCAGATACAATTTCATGTATTTCCAATTACTTTCCTGGAAGGATCATAAAAAAAAACAGAGAGAGACTTGTAACATATCATTCTGCCTGTTGATCGTGGGACTCAAAACAAAAAGATCGTGGATGCATTGTTAATTAAGTTGGAGAGACACCCTGTTCCACCCCAGGGGCCGTTCAATGGGAAAGAGTGCTTTCAGTCAACTAAGGATGACTAATACATGAACATACATTACATATGCCAATTTGTAAATTCTGGAGAGTAGCAGTCTTGGGAACAATATGAAGAAAAAAATTACAAAAGAGATAAAAATGACAGATCACTTATGGTACGGTGCAGAGCACCACTCCAGTCGTGCGTTGGGACAGAAAGGGAACGTTAAAGACTAAAGTAGTGTCTAAAACCTTCATACATCTGTTCTTTGAAAGTCCTCTATAGGCCAAATTAAGCATCATGCTGTGCTCCACAGCAACATGGATGAACCCAAGACCCAGACATATGCACACACTCATGCTTTTCACATAAACAAGGTATCTATTGATCTTTATTCATCTGAACTGCATTTTCTTAAAAGGAAATGTAAAAAAAATAGTTTTAGCATTTACATGTACTTTCATGCCCATCCTCTTAGAGGCTTGTGATGTAACGCTGAATGACCCTGGATAGCATAAAGGGGGCTGGGAAAGAGTGAAAGGACTGTGACATCTGCAGGGCCAGGGGCTGATGGAGAGAGTTGAAGTGAGGGAGGATGTCAGAGGAGGGGGGGAGGTGGGATATTGTTCTCCTCTATAGCCCTCTACCACTCAGATGCATTGATTTTTAACCTCTCAACCAGGATGCCAAGCATTACGCCCCTCAATTTATGTGTTTTCACCCAAACTGCACCATCTTAGAGTGTCATTTGTCATTTTTCCACCTGCAGATAATCAGCACCATGGAAACTCAGGTGTCCAATGGTCCGAGTGGAACCAGCCTGCCTAACGGCCCTGTCATTAGCACTAATGGCTCCACAGACGACAGCAAAACCAACCTGATCGTCAACTACCTGCCTCAGAACATGACCCAAGAGGAGTTCAAGAGCCTTTTCGGCAGTATCGGAGAAATAGAATCCTGCAAATTAGTCAGAGACAAGATTACAGGTAACCATGCAATTTGGTCTTGATTCAGTACGGGATATTAGCATCAAAGCAAGGGTCCAACGCATGCATTCCAATGCATTCTCGTTTGTATTATTGCAGGCCAGAGTTTGGGCTATGGCTTTGTAAACTATGTGGATCCCAACGATGCTGACAAGGCCATTAACACGCTCAACGGTCTCAAACTGCAGACCAAAACAATCAAGGTAAGAGAAGCTCATGAAGCCCACGCTCTTCAATCACTCGATGGGGAGGAAGTAGAGAAATAAAGCAGAGCCCAATACAGACGTGACAGCAGGAGGGGAGGAGAATGGGAGGGGCAGGGGAGGAATTGGTGGTGGGTACAAAAGGAGCAAAAGAAAAGAAAAAGTGGAGGTCAGAAAGCAAAAGGTTGTGCACAGAGTTGATTGTGATGGAAATGTAATTAGTGAGACGCAATGTGCGGTTTGGAGGTCAACATGGAGAGCCCCATCTGCCTTCAATCTTGGCTAATTAGAGCCTTCTTTGTCCCCAATTCAGCTGGGTTTTGGGGTGGGGAAAGGTCTGCCTGGGCTTCTGAAAGCATGACATTAAACAGTCGGTCTGCTCCTCCACCTGATCACCACACATCAAAGCCAAGGCAAAGAATCAGCAGTTAAGCAGCTTTAGCAGACTTAGTGTAGGTTTGCATGTGCTCATATTAGGCATATCCATGTAAATCATATGACAGGCCAAGATGACAATGTTTCATATCAGAGCAGTTTCATTCCCTAGTCTAATTTGAAACCATAACACACAGTTATTTGGTGAATAATGACTGCAATCCATGGGCGAACATTACTGGCAGTTATTTAAACAACACAGAGTCCGACTGCTATTGTCCTAATCATCTTGTTCGTTCAGTGCATTCATCCAGCTTTGCCACAACGTTCGTGTGCCCACTGCCCTCAAATCCTTAAGCTTGGCAAATGTCATATTTTCCATGTCAATACAGCACTGTTATAAAGGTAAGGAGCCTATAGTGAGGATGGAAGGGAGGGCGTGAATGAGGGAGGGAGACGGGGCGCAGGAGCAAAGGCTAAGAAGGAGCCGAATGCCAATGACAGGATTAGGGGCCATATGGGCTGCAGGCACCATCTGTACTGTGGGAGAGACAGGGTTAATTATGGGGCAGCATCCCATCCCTCCAATACATCTTCCCCCTCTTGTCTCTGCTGTACACTCACCCACTCACTGCACAATTACACCCCCACCTCAACAATACCGCTGCTTAGTCATACTGGCCTGCAAGACGCAAACACACATATGGTGGAAAAACACATCATTGTGCCAAGGTCTCATGGTGAAACATGCAACAACTTGGTTGGGCGTCATAAAATGGCTTAAACACTTTTAAAATAGAACCCTGTTTATGATAAAACAAGTTTACTTGATTAACTTTTTTTCTCTCTTGCTGTAATTGCTTACATAAAGGTCATCAGATTCAAGTATGCAAATGTGTGTTAAAAAAAAGAAATGAAATGCTTGACCTTTTATTGAATAAAAAGGTTACAGACAAAAAAAAAATGATTATATTATATAAATTATAAATTATAAATGTAAAAACTAGTATAAAGAGTATAAGGCTATATGGTGCTATAAATGTTTAGACAAATTATAACACTTATGTATTGTATTTTACATGCAATATAAAGTTAATTAAATTATATAATAAAACAATATATTAGTAAAATGGTAAAAAAAGACAATTGGTAAAAAGACTGTATGTCTCTCTAAATGTTCAGAAAAACAATAAAAAGAACATATTATATTATTATTTGTGAAAAAATCATGGCAATATAATATATATGAACTATATATTAAATATGCAATATCAAGTAAATCAACTATAGTTCACAAAAAAAATACATTCAATAATACAAATTTAAGTCCTAGATAAAACATGTCCAAGTATAAATGAGAAGTATTAATTGTAATACTGTTGAACAAAAACAAGCATACTAGAATATTCCAGAGTTTTCAGAAAGTGAGAGTGGCACATTTCCATTAACATGAATTGATATTGTGCTTTTTGTTTGATTGGCTTTTGTATAGTTTTGTTGTTTTTCATGGGGTATTTTGCGAGGACGTGTGTTGGGGAGTTGTCGGGCGCTGGACATCTTGTAATCTGTTTACTTGATTTTGCTTGGTTGCCAGAGGAGCAGTTTCCCCTTGACAAAGGAGAGATGGAGAAGGAGGGAGCCAATCTCTTTATCTAAAAAACCCCACATGCACACACACTGACACCATCAATCAAAATCAGCCTTTCAACCAGAAACTCATAAATATACATATTTTATGAGAAAAATCTGTTCGCATCTCAAATATGACCAAGACGGCACGGTAGGGGATTTTTAGGAAATATAGAAAGGAATATAAAAATGTAATGAATATTTAAACGTCAAAATAAATGTCTAATTGGACTTGATATTACATGACACGTCCCAAAGCGGAACAGGTTCTAAATACTGCTGTCTTGTGGAAAATCACTGGCTAGAATACCAGCCCATGATATCAAATTTTCCTCACGACTCCCTGAGGGAGCTGGTCTCAAATCAGCGCAGAGAGTTCTGATTCATTTGGGTGGGGTAGGGATGGGGGGAGTGAATGTGAGAGTGGGCTCATGTTTCTGCTGTCAGGAGCAGAGTGAAGCTGAAGTAGCATTTAATAAGGGAACCAGGTTTGGTTCGAGTGAAGTAAGAGACGAGGATTTCAAGGAAGGAGGGATGAGAGAGAGTGGGCGGATGTCTCGCCTTTGAGCGTAGCAGTGCTGTGACATATCTACTTCGACTACACTTGAAAGTTTGCACTGCTGAGAGTTTTAGTACTGTCACAGCTGTCTTGATGCATGCTTCTTAATATTTCTATTAAAAGAAATCCTAAAGTGGAGCTCATGTTTTGTGTGTGTGCGCAATATAGGTGTCCTATGCCAGACCAAGCTCAGCTTCCATACGCGATGCCAACCTGTACGTGAGCGGGCTGCCCAAAACCATGAGTCAGAAAGACATGGAGCAGTTGTTTTCCCAGTATGGAAGGATCATCACCTCACGCATCCTGGTAGACCAGGTCACAGGTAAACGTTACCTCACTTCCACTAACAGCGTAGGGACCCTGGGGGAGGATTAAAAATCTATTTTAAGCTCTGGATGTGACGCAAAAAAGAAGCTATATGTTTAAGTTTTAGTTATATGTTAGGTTCAACTAAATGAAACTAAATTAAATTAAAATTAGAAATGCTTTTTTTATTTAAATAGATAAAATTAAAACAGTACAACCTCAAGAAATGTCAAAGTAAAGAATAAATATGTCTATTGAAATTTAGAATAATGCATTATTCATCCGTGCATTTTACTAAAAAATAAATAAATCTTATCTGCCATTCACTTGTGTGACGGTGCTAACATTGCCTTGCTTTCTGTTTGGAGCAGGTATATCGCGCGGAGTAGGCTTCATCCGGTTTGACAAAAGAAATGAGGCCGAGGAAGCCATCAAAGGCCTGAATGGTCAAAAGCCGCTGGGCGCCGCCGAGCCCATCACCGTGAAGTTCGCCAACAATCCCAGTCAGAAAACGGGACAGGCCTTGCTTACCCAGCTTTACCAGACAGCTGCTCGCCGCTTCACTGGCCCTCTGCACCACCAGACTCAGCGCTTCAGGTACTGCTCCCACCTACAGCCCACATCCCTAACACTCCCTATTCTTCCTCTGCCGGTTTTCCTTTAAACAGCAGCACGTTCACGCCATCAGGGGGATTTTGACAAATCACAATGAGTCTGAGGCAGTGTGGAAATTTTTAAAAGAACTGGCCCTGCTTAGAGATAAAACACTGCATGTGACTCAGTCACGGCATGGATGCATTCACAAGAACTCATCGCAGTACTCTCAGTCCATCGCCTGAGGGCTTTGTAAGCACTGCATCAGTGTGATGGGCCAGCCACCGCCTGCTGATTGGTGGATGCGGTGCCCAGTAAAGAGCTCCCCCTGGTGGCTGAAGTGGCTGCTTGAAAACTCTTTGCTCTTGTTGTTGGATCTTGCAACTAATATCTTCACCTCCGTCACTCTCCCTCTTGCATTGCAGACTCGACAATTTACTAAACGCCAGCTATGGAGTCAAGAGGTAATTTCCAAAAAAAGGTGTCCTTTCAAAAGCATCCATGCCTAAACAAGCTCAAACAAAGTGCCCGGAATAACGCCTGCTGACTTTAGCAATACCATAACAGATGAGATTTGAGAAAACATTTGTTTCAGTAGAGTAAATTGACGAAGCTGATATCACAGCAGGACATTCTGGCATGGCTTTGTTGCACCTTTTTGTTCTTTTGGTTGATTCCTTGATTGAACTGATTTGTATGTATTTCTGTATTGAACTAACTTTATTATTTTTTTCAGTTTTGGTTGCTTTAATGTATTTTTTCCACCAGCATGGACATACAAGATTCTGTTTGCGTCTCCTTTGTTCATTCAAATTTTGCGTTGATTTGTTTCTGATTTGCCTTCATCCCTCTCTAGGTTTCTGTTTTGCTAAGTATGTGATTTTGTTGGACATTGTGAATTCTGTGAATTCTGTCCTATTTCAAACAGGGACTAGAGTTTGGTTTGGTCATCCTAGTTAATACAATAGTTTTTTTTTTTACCTACTTAAGGCTGTGGAGATCGAGTGTCCGGTCCTCAAAGAGTCCATAATGGCAGGAACATGTGGTAATGAGAGGCACGCTGTGCTGAACTTCAGAATGACACCCATGGTAGCTCTCCTTCTTTCCTCCCCAGATTCTCCCCCATAACCATTGACAGCATGACCAGTCTAGCCGGTGTCAACCTGACCGGGCCCACCGGAGCCGGCTGGTGCATCTTCGTCTACAACCTGTCCCCAGAAGCCGACGAAAGCGTCCTGTGGCAGCTCTTCGGACCGTTCGGCGCCGTCACAAACGTCAAGGTCATCCGTGACTTCACCACTAACAAATGTAAGGGCTTTGGCTTTGTCACCATGACCAACTACGATGAGGCAGCAATGGCTATCGCCAGCCTGAATGGCTACCGCCTGGGCGACCGGGTGCTGCAGGTCTCCTTCAAGACCAGCAAGCAGCACAAGGCTTGAAGGAAGGCCTAGTCACTACTGCTCTTTAACATGCAGGGGGAGCTACTGAGCTCCCTGTACATTAACTCTACATGGGTCTGGACTGAGTCTCTCTCTAACACACATTCGACACACACACACACACACACACACACACACACACACACACACACACACACACACACACACACACACACACAAACACACACACACACGTTTAGTTGTTATGAGCAAAAATACACAAGTAGAGTCATTTTTCTTTTCTCTTTACACAACATGCTAGTCCGTCCCAGCATTTGCCTGAATTGAATTAGCAGAGTTGTGAGGCAGAGCTGGGGAAATCCTTGAGGAGGGACAGTCTAACGAATGTGGCAGAGAATGTCTGCAGAGATTTAATTTAATTCAGGCAAAGTAAGATAACTAGTCAATGAAAGAAAAAAAAAAAGTAAATCAAATATGTGCAATTTACCCGAAATCTTGCCCCCGTTACTCTCCTGTCTGGCTTCAGAGGATGTAGTCACTTTTTTCCACTTGGGCATTTTGAATTAGTGATTTAAATTTTTTTTTAGAGGAAAATGATTAAACAGTGTTCTCTTATATATATTATGATATAACTATATATTCAACATTTAAGGTGGTTATAATAGCCAAATATGTAAGCATTTTCTAGAACTTTGATTATGGTTTCCTGGCTCTACATTTGGTTGCAACCTTGCCTTATGGCACAACACACTCCTTACTTGAGGTCCAACCCAACAGTCTCTGAACAAACTGGTAGTCACAAATTGAGAGGTCACCCGGGGGCCATCACAATCACTTCAGCACACCGAAAGACAACGTTCATCACAGAGACACACACACACACACACACACACACACACACACACACACACACACACATAAATGCACATATGCACCTCCACTGGAGGGCATAGGGAAACATCACAAAACATGGCGACCTAGAATCTCCTCATATCGTTCCACTCTGAGTTTTATATCGTTAGAATTTAGAATCAATTCCACCACATGCAGTTGTCTGTGTAACTAGGGGCATTTCGACAGTGTTCCCATGGCGATGGCATTTGGAATTCTTTTTAAAGTCTTTTAAACCAATTACGAAGGACGACTGCGGAATCCAGAACCTTATTAGATCATTTTAAAGAGGTTTGAATAGCTCAAGAATAGGAAAGGCTGCGTGTCAGCTCTTTGAGCTGCCTATTTTATGGAGAGTGAGCTGTTATAAAGGTCAGGGGCCACTGGGATTGGTCGTCCTTGGTCTTCATAACTTCTTAGATACATTTAGCTCCATTCACTAAACAGAATTGCATTATAATTCGTTTTCCCAGACCAGTTTTAGCAGCCCCTAAATATCTAACCAGCTACATATCAAGCAAAAAAAAAAAAAAAAAATCACATTTTGTGTCGTCAATACCCTTTATAGCAAGTCGCAGCCACATGAGCAACACAAAAATGATTTTTTTTTTTTAATACTCATCTTATAAATGAAAAATTTCCTAGATACATTAAAGACAATGCCCAAGCTGTCCACAGCCCTGTGATAAAACAAACGATAACTGTTCCATAGGGAGAGACATTGCTGTAAAATCGCAAATCTTCACACTATATGAAGAAAAGAACTGAAAGGTGTAAACGTGTGTTCAAATCAAGTGACATTTTGCTTTTCTAAATAACGCTGTGTTAGCCAAAGAGGACAATGATCTCTTTGAAAGGATTACATTAGAGATTAATATATTTTTATATCTACGAGAAAAGAAAAAACAAGACCTTGTGCAACATTTTTACAGATTCTTAAATTGTGGAAATCTTTGGACACACCGCATGGCTTTTATTTTCAGAGTTTTTCAACTTTGGGGAGAGAGCTAGGGCCAGTCTGCGGTGTAAGGGAGGGGGTCGGAGGGTTGGGGACTAAGATTTACATGCAGTGAATCCATTTCATTTTCAAAAATACAAAAAAAAAAGAGAAACATTAAAAAAAAGATTCAGCAGATAAGTACATGTATGCATTACGCAGGAAAAACGACGTTACCGTTTCTCTAAAGTGAAGAAATAAATCAAGCGTTGCTTCAATGACGGTGCAGTGAAGCTTGAAATGATGTCACATTAAACACCCAGAGAATCTCATCTTGTATTGGCAAAAACAAAAAAGAAGATTCACCTTAACGCTTCAGCATGTTCAGTGCACCAAAAAAGTGACAAATTGACATAATGTAGCTGCACTTATCAATGTAATCAATCCTCACACAATAATCCATAACGAACTGTATTCGCCAGTATGTTAACACAACAAGCGTCTATCATTGTACTGTCTAGATTTTTTCGTTTTTTTTTTTTTTTTTAATTCACGCTCAACACATCTTCTGTATTCCACCATTATATCATCAACACCTAATTTTGCTCCTTTGCACAAGCACTAACCAACCAAGGGATCTTAGCTTTGTCACTGATGAATGGGAAAAAAGTGCCACCGCACACACACATATACACGTACACACACAACACATATCAAAGTGTCTCTAAGCATTCCCATTGTATCAAAACTGTGATACACCTTGAACTAAGCTCTCTCAGCTTACGCCACATTAACATCGCAACACATTTTTCTTTCGCTAATGCTAAATTATCCTGGAACTCCTTGGGTGGTGTGCCCTAGAGGGGACAAATATCCTAGACGTAAAGATTGGTCCACCCTCTAAAATGAGCAGGACAACCCTGTAGTGCACAGGTGACCATAGGGAGGTTTTAGCATCGTCCCTCTGGCTGAGTGTCCCAACGAACTCTTTATCTACACCTCTCCCCCGTCCCCTCAGAGAGCCAGGGACAATTGCAGGAAGCAAACATACTGCACCGCTTGAGCAACTACAATAATAATCATAAAAAAGAAAAAAAAAAAGAAAAAAAAGAAACATCTTTCCTATGGAACAGTAAGTGCAATGTGCTTCGTTTTTATATTGACTGAGAACAAAAGATATATATATTTTTTAAAAAAGAAATTAAACCTCACACTGAAATGGTTTGCAGAATAGTGAAAGGATCAAATGTAATGAACAACAACGAAATGAAAAAAAAGAAGTGTTAACTAACAGATTCATTAGAAGAATCAAACAAGCACCAAGAGCTCTGGTCTCCAAAAATGTCCATTATCCATTCCTCCATGCCCTTATTAGTGCTCTGACCATGCAAGCTAAAACAAACAGCCATCTATGGTACCGAAAAGATCATTTCTAAAAGACCGTGTATGGAATACTGTCTAAAATTTCACCGGTTTTAGCCCATGTTGATTTCAGAATATCATTTTTCCTGTAAGTTATTGATTTACTTTACATATCAGAATCACATGTTAACTTAGCGTATTTGTGTTGTTGGTGTTGCCATAGAGGACACACGTGAGTCGGATATTTAGTTTTGGTTCCTTTTATTGGGTACGGTTTCTTATATTTGTTTTCATTATTTATAATTAGTTGCTGTTCTTACAGTGTATGCAGGTTTAGAATTAGTTAGACTTATTTATTTTCAATCAAAATGTGTTTAATTGTGTTTTGTAAAAGTCTGTGGTAGCTTTTGTTGCAACATAAATAATTTAAACTGAAAAAAGAAAAAAAATCAATATAGCGCCAATGAACTTGTATTATTTGGGCGACTTTAAGCTTGTAGTTTTAACTTATTGTTAACTTAAAAAACTATTTATTATGATTATTATGATTATTATTATTGCCTCGTATGAAAGTATGTTTTGTGTATATTTATGGTTCATTTCATTATATTTGCAAGTTTAAATACTTTTCATTTTGCCAAAATGTGGTTACACCTTTTTGTTTTTCTTTAAAGGGAACAAATAGATTAAAAAAATTAAATAATAAAACAACAAAACTGCTTTAGAATTACAATTTGGAAAAGTTCTTCATAGGCAACGAATGCACTGCTATATTAAACTAATTGAAGTGTATAAACATACATGCTGTGTGCTAGTTGTTATGCCTTTAATGCCTGTGTTTTGTTTGTCTTGTTAAATGAAAACCTTTTGATTATTTAATCTAAATCACAGTCTTGTTTTTCCAGCCACATTCAGAACCCCATAGCGAGTCAGCTAGGGCCCGGGGCGGGGCGGGGGGTCGAGGCGCGGTCCAGTCTACCGTCTAGACCTGCAGCTAGTCCCTAGGCTCAATGTCCCTCACCAAAACCTCTCACCCGCTGCCATAAAGCCATGAAACAAACTGAGAGAGTGGTCTAGAAAATAAAACAGTCAGTGGGAGGGCTAGAGCACAACGTTTAGCAGACGTGGGCGAAGAAAGCGCAGCGGGGGAGACGGGACAGGCCAGGCGATGCGCTGAGCTAGATAAAGGGGTCAGTGGTCACTCTGTTTCTCAACCAGTTGTATTTCGTGTCAGTTAATTTAGGAGGGACACAGAGTTACTTAGCAACCTTCTTCTGAAACCATTTTCCAGGAATAACAGAACAATAATGGATTAAACAAACGAACAACAATAATAAAAAAAGATCAAAAGCAGAACTCCTGATCTCAGTGTCTGTGTGTCACGAATAAAAAATCTCATACTTCCAAACATGAACAAAGACAAACACATAACAATGGGGAAAAAAATAATAAACCTTTCAGTTTAGTTTAGGATATTTATTACTGGGATTTCAGCTGAAGACGCTTGAGGAATTTTTCATGGAATTGTTTAATTATTTGTACTTTACATGCCAGAAAACAAATAAAAGATATGAATCTCAGTGTTTTGTATGTGCCCGTTTTTTTCTTGGAGCAGGAGGAGGAAGATTGGGGGGGTTTTGTAGACATACGTCACATGCATTCATTCAGGACAAAATGAAATTTCTTCATCCAATGTGATCATGTTTAGTTAATAAACCGCTTGATATTCCTACAGTAAAGATGTGTATTGATGCACTACTAACAGCCGTTTTGTGTAAACAGTGTCAGACATGTGTTCACTGAACACTCCAAAATGAAAAAGTGCACTTTAAATAACCAAATGACGCACTTAATTAAGTGTTGTAGTCATCCTTACACAGCTGAGGGGAAGAGACTGTTAGAATTCATACACTACACAGTACAGTAATTAGTAGGCGAAGTGCATACTGAATAGAGCAGGGTAGATTAATTACAAACTAAAATTTGTAGTTAGTAACATTACACATTTCAGGTAATATAACCAGACTACTTTTAAATTACGTTTTACCTAACTCGTTCATCACATTGATTTAAATGATAATTTTGTACCATACTGCTATAAAAATACAAAGAAAATTTAATTTGTTCCATTCATTGTTATTATCATGAAGTGCATTAAAAAAAATTATGTCAAGGTTTTCCAAACTGGGGTTAGTAATTAATTAAACCTTAACAAAATAAAAAAATAATAACAATAATATATATATAAAATCTAAATAAATCATGGTAAAATAAAACACTTACTAAAAAAGATAAAACATTTTGGTTTTTTTTAAGCTATGTGTTATTGATTTAAAATGTGGGTTGTTACTGCAAATAAATATCCATCCATCCATCCATCTTCTTCCGCTTATCCGGGGCCGGGTCGCGGGGGCAGCAGTCTAAGCAGAGAACCCCAGACTTCCCTCTCCCTAGACACTTCCTCCAGCTCTTCTGGGGGGACACCGAGGCGTTCCCAGGCCAGCCGGGAGACATAGTCTCTCCAGCGTGTCCTAGGTCTTCCCCGGGGTCTCCTCCCAGTGGGATGCGCCCGGAACACCTTCCCTGGAAGGCGTCCAGGAGGCATCCGGAACAGATGCCCGAGCCACCTCAGCTGACCCCTCTCGATGTGGAGGAGCAGCGGCTCTACTCTGAGCTCCTCCCGGGTGACTGAGCTTCTCACCCTATCTCTAAGGGATCGCCCAGCCACCCTGCGGAGAAAGCTCATTTCGGCCGCCTGTATCCGGGATCTTGTCCTTTCGGTCATGACCCAAAGCTCATGACCATAGGTGAGAGTAGGAACGTAGATTGACCGGTACATCGAGAGCTTCGCCTTGCGGCTCAGCTCTTTCTTCACCACGACAGACCGGTACATCGACCGCATTACTGCAGAAGCTGCACCGATCCGTCTGTCAATCTCCCGTTCCATCCTTCCCTCACTCGTGAACAAGACCCCAAGATACTTAAACTCCTCCACTTGAGGCAGGAACTCTCCACCAACCTGAAGTGGGCAAGCCACCCTTTTCCGACTGAGGACCATGGCCTCGGATTTGGAGGTGCTGATTCTCATCCCAGCCGCTTCACACTCGGCTGCAAGTGTTTGCAAAATAAATATATTAAGTGAAATTATTTAAACTGGAAGTCTTTCTGAACGTATATAAGCAGTAGCTTATTTTAGAAAGAAAAATTAAGATTTATGAAGAATAAAAAAATTACGAATGATTTATTGCTATTGTGTGAATAATACGTAACAACTGTATAACTCTAGTCTGATTACAATTATTTGTAATATAATCTAATTACAAGTACTTTCAGTTTGGAACCTGATTAAATAACCCAGTTTATGTGTAGTTAACACCCAGCACTGATACTGAATAGTTCAAGTGCCTCATTTGGGACACAATTTTTTTTTTTTTGCAAAAAGCCACAAAACTGGTCTCACTAACACTTCTACCAGCACAGCCTAGTTTCCCCAGGGGGACTCTTATCCAGTTACTGAGCAGGCTCAACCCTGCTTCGCTTCAGTGGGCAGCCAGTCTTAGGCTGGACTTGTTATGTAGCCAAAGGGAATGGGCTATCAGACATATACTAGACAGCAGAGTACACGGTGCATAGCATATATTGTAAAATTTGAGATGCGACAATTTTGTATTTTATTTTATTTTATTTTTTAAGTGGAATTTATTTCAACATCATCCATGGAATGTGAAAAGATCAGGCTTTACCCAAGTAAAAACAATAGCAACAACATTACAGTTTACCAAACATAATGCTTTATCAACGTCCAGCCTCATTTAGCTGATCCTAAACTAATGGAAGAGGTTCTTAAACAGCCTTAAACAACAGGAAATGAAGTTAATGTTCCCACAGAGCAACAACCTACAGACCAGGAGACAGAGGGGGGAGAAAAAAAAATTATTATTGATTTGTGACCACAGACAAACATTTAATGTAATTTGAAGAACATAATACACAATTAACTTCACTTTGGGGTCATACATTTATGATAATGCAGTGTGCATCAGTAAGAATGAAAAAGATGATTTTAGGAAATTTGCAAGCTAGGCTAATCGTAATCTGAAAAAAAAAAAAAAAAAAAAAAGTGACAGACTTTTAAGAACAGCTCCGGACAACACCAGATCTTTGGTATATAACACCTGAGACATGCACACGTGTTCAAGACAGCTAAGGTTTGATATTAAACAGAACTCGAATGTTGTTGATCACTGGTGCATTCATTAGTAGAGCAAAGCAATATTACATCAAAACCCACTAATGTTTCCATAAAGCTGTTACTAAACAAAGGCTAACTGAATCTATTAACAAAACAGGCAGTAAACCGTCACCACTATTGTAACAAGTGTCACAAGTGTAAAGAATTGTCAAAACATTTTAGACCCTACGATAACTAATTAATTACTCGTTTTTTTATTTTTATTAACAGTGCTTTAAACATCTAAAATAAAGTTAGCATTCACTTTGTGGCGCACCGTGCATCAACAAGCAGAGCGTGGCGTCTAGAGCTCCTCGTGGTCGTGTGGTGAGAGCTCAATGTTGGATGGCTCTTGGCACACTGCAGGAGTGGTGAACTCCATTAGGTATTCACAGCGACTCGGCTCCGATGTCGAGGTCACCACAGTCTCCTTCCCACAAGTCAGTTTCACCTACCACACAAAGATACACTCAGCAGAAAACTCCCAGCGTGAACGGCACAGTGGAAGTAATGAAAGAGCTGGTACTTACAGTAGTTGATCTGTTTGGACCTTGCCAGCACCCGGTGCCATGCTCGTATTTCATCAGCAAGTACTTATTATTTTCAGGCCCTGACCAACTTCCCCATGTCCTGGAAACATGAGCATCTCTCATTAAAGACTGTCATTAAAGACTTACAAAATATGATGACAAAGTGATGTGACAGAACAAAAAAAGCTTAGGTCTAAGGTTGTTTGCGAAAAAACTATTTTTGTCTTTTTCTTCTATTTTCTGATATAAATGTACTTGTCAGAAACTGTAAAATAGAGATCGCAAACAAATTAAAAATAAACCACTAATAGAAAGTTAAATCAATAGATGCTAGAAGGGAATTTAGATATTGAGGCGATACAGGATTATAATCAACGGAATGACAAAAAGATATTCATTTTGAGATATTCTAAAGATCATATTAAAGAAGTATTATTAAATGGTCAGTGTTTTAAAAGATTTACTTTAAATGAATGGTAAATAGCAGTGAAAAGAAAAGTATGAACACTTAAATATCCAACAATCAATCAATATAAGTACAACCCGAATTCCGGAAAAGTTGGGACGTTTTTTAAATTTTAATAAAATGAAAACTAAAGGAATTTCAAATCACATGAGCCAATATTTTATTCACAATAGAACATAGATAACGTAGCAAATGTTTAAACTGAGAAATTTTACACTTTTATCCACTTAATTAGCTCATTTAAAATGTAATGCCTGCTACAGGTCTCAAAAAAGTTGGCACGGGGGCAACAAATGGCTAAAAAAGCAAGCAGTTTTGAAAAGATTCAGCTGGGAGAACATCTAGTGATTAATTAAGTTAATTGATATCAGGTCTGTAACATGATTAGCTATAAAAGCTTTGTCTTAGAGAAGCAGAGTCTCTCAGAAGTAAAGATGGGCAGAGGCTCTCCAATCTGTGAAAGACTGCGTAAAAAAATTGTGGAAAACTTTAAAAACAATGTTCCTCAATGTCAAATTGCAAAGGCTTTGCAAATCTCATCATTTACAGTGCATAACATCATCAAAAGATTCAGAGAAACTGGAGAAATCTCTGTGCGTAAGGGACAAGGCCGGAGACCTTTATTGGATGCCCGTGGTCTTCGGGCTCTCAGACGACACTGCATCACTCATCGGCATGATTGTGTCAATGACATTACTAAATGGGCCCAGGAATACTTTCAGAAACCACTGTCGGTAAACACAATCCGCCGTGCCATCAGCAGATGCCAACTAAAGCTCTATCATGCAAAAAGGAAGCCATATGTGAACATGGTCCAGAAGCGCCGTCGTGTCCTGTGGGCCAAGGCTCATTTAAAATGGACTATTTCAAAGTGGAATAGTGTTTTATGGTCAGACGAGTCCAAATTTGACATTCTTGTTGGAAATCACGGACGCCGTGTCCTCCGGGCTAAAGAGGAGGGATACCTTCCAGCATGTTATCAGCGTTCAGTTCAAAACCCAGCATCTCTGATGGTATGGGGGTGCATAAGTGCATACGGTATGGGCAGCTTGCATGTTTTGGAAGGCTCTGTGAATGCTGAAAGGTATATAAAGGTTTTAGAGCAACATATGCTTCCCTCCAAACAACGTCTATTTCAGGGAAGGCCTTGTTTATTTCAGCAGGACAATGCAAAACCACATACTGCAGCTATAACAACAGCATGGCTTCGTCGTAGAAGAGTCCGGGTGCTAACCTGGCCTACCTGCAGTCCAGATCTTTCACCTATAGAGAACATTTGGCGCATCATTAAACGAAAAATACGTCAAAGACGACCACGAACTCTTCAGCAGCTGGAAATCTATATAAGGCAAGGATGGGACCAAATTCCAACAGCAAAACTCCAGCAACTCATAGCCTCAATGCCCAGACGTCTTCAAACTGTTTTGAAAAGAAAAGGAGATGCTACACCATGGTAAACATGCCCCGTCCCAACTATTTTGAGACCTGTAGCAGAAATCAAAATTGAAATGAGCTCATTTTGTGCATAAAATTGTAAACTTTCTCAGTTTAAACATTTGCTATGTTATCTATGTTCTATTGTGAATAAAATATTGGCTCATGTGATTTGAAAGTCTTTTAGTTTTCATTTTATTAAAATTAAAAAAACGTCCCAACTTTTCCGGAATTCGGGTTGTAAATAAAGAATATTGTTATCAGCCAATAACCAATAAAGTATTTATACTACAATTCAAAGGTTTATTAATGTTTTTGAAAGAGCTCTCTTAATCTCACAAAGGCTGCATATATTTGATCAAAATGAAAACATTAATGTTGTGAAATATTATAAAAATTGAAAATAACTATTTTAATATATTTTAAAATGTAATTTATTTGTGATAGCTAAGCGTAATTTTTAGTACCCATTACTCTGTTGATTTGTAGATATATTGCTCTTTGCTGCTCAAGAATAATTTCGTATTATGAATGTTCAAAACAATCCTTTTTTTTTTTTAAGGATTCTTTGATGAATAGAAAATTTAAAAAAGCAGTGAAATCTTTATAAAATCAATTTAATGCATCCTTACAGAAAATAAAAACACATTTCTTTTATACTTCAGTTGAAAAGTGTCAAAAAACCTCTTAAACCAAACCACCCTGGTCTGCTTCAAGATGTGTTTTTCTGGTGTGTCCACAATGCCTCTTACCCAAGGTTGGTTTCTGAGCCCCCATACTTTGGTTTCTGTGAAACCCGGTTGAAAGGACAGAGCCTGTAGATGTACCTAAAGGCAAACAGAACATAGAAATAAATCACAGCACAAAAATGTCTTTCCCAAACAACAAACGCTAGTTTCACTTACTCGCTAGTGGAGAGTTCGTAGCACTGGTTGTACAGGTAAGTGAACTCTGCATCAGGGCCGAAATCAAAAGACAGCTCTTTTTCAATATTTCTGCAACACAATCAAAGGAAACTCAACACAGTGCTCAGCAGCAGGGTCCCCACACACCAGAATCAGAGAACACAGCAGATGCATTGAATTCAAGGATGCAACCATGAGCTGAACAAACACATCACACTCTGTTATAGGCAAACATGGACCAATGAGAATTTCAGGTGCATACGAGAAACTACTTCACTACACTGACTCTATTTCAAACTTGACTTCTTTTGGCCGTTTTCTCTGAACAAACCTGATTTGATCGTCCATCTCCCGAAGAGCTTTCTCGGCCTCCTCAAAGTCATCTCTGGCCTTCTGAGCAGCTGTGAACCAGAGAACGGTCGGTGAGCATAAGGAAACAAAGAACAACTAGATGAAACGGATGAAGTACAGTTGTATTTCTCTGTAAGGTATCGATAAACAGACTGGCAGTTGAAGAGTTAAACCAACCATCGATGAGGGCCTGGGTGTCTGCATCATAAGGTGGCATGGCTTCCTCGTCTTCATCGCTCTTCTCTGGAGTCTTAATAGTGGGCGGCGCCTGCACAACACAAAACCACACTCACATAAAGACGTCATTTTTACACCTGCACAGTACGGTGAACATGAGTTATAGCACATTCTGTTGTAAGATCTTTGCCATTGTGCCTTAGGACATGAGTTAAAGGTTAAGGACTTTAAATGTCAGGTGCTTAATAGAAGACTCAAAATGTCCCTGCAGATCTAAACATCACTGAAGTTAACACTTGCTCAGGTTTTTCTGTGTGATATAAACTCACCTTATCATCGTCTTCATGATAATCATCCTCATCCTCGTCCTCTTCCTCAGAGATGTCGTCTTCTGGGTACGGCTCAGAGTCATTGTCTACAACTGGTTCCTTCACTTCGTCTGGAGGCGTTTCCACTGGGGCAGGTTCCTCGGGCTGCGACTAAGAGAGAGAATGGAGGAACACATTCAGAACGCATGTTTCAAGGATAGCGGAATGAAAAAAAGATTTAAATACACAGAAGTGTGGGTGATTTTATCGTCAAGCAATAAATCTCAAATAACCGTAAAAATGTAATACAAGTTACCAAATTAAAAGACAATTAAAAGTAGAAATCTAATATAACTACTTACACTACTAGACTCTTACATTGGTTACAGTTATTTTTAATCGTCCCACTCATCACAATATCAATAACAAAATTTAATTAACAAGTTCTTGTCATACTCAATGTTCTCGTTTTCATTGTTAATTTTATGATACTTTAACTAATAGTTATTACTTTATTTGAATCTTGATTGCTTTAAAGAAAGAGTTTTCAAAAAATACAAAAAATACCAAAAGGTACCTCACTAGACACTAAACATGACATTTCTGCTTCTTCTCCACTGACCTCTGAGTGGTACTTGTCTTTAATCTTGGGCCAAACACTCTCAAATGTTGATGTGTCCACCTGCTCAGCTCCTCCCAACAGTCCCTGAATAAATCACAAAGCAGACATCTAAATTAGCGGCAATTCATTCACTCGCTGCATTTGGATGGGTAGCACATTTTGACTAAGATATGATTAAATGCAAAATTACCTGGGCCTCAATTTCAGTAAGTGTGCCATCAGCATCTGGGTCCAATTCAGCATGGGACAGAAGCTCAGAGAGCGACACACTGACACACAGAGACAACACGCAACTTCATATTCATTCTCTATACACACAACAAGTTCATCAAACAACTGTGGTAGGTTGGAATTATTCAACAATCACGGTGAGTCATAGCTTCTTCTGTTATCGTCACCTGCACTGCTTGGCGTGCATTGCTTTTTCTGTCAGCAGCGAGGGATTCACAAGTGAAAAACGCAGGGAAATAGTAAGACTGATAGAGAACAAAAATCAAAAACTAGAGAAATCAAAAGAAGAAATCAAAACTAGATTTCAGGTGTGCTGTTTTATAGCAATCTTTCTTTGAAAACCATGTTTGCAGCATTAGGAAAAAAAACAACAACAACAACGTATTTTTCCATCTTAAAACTATATCTAAATTAAGACCTATGCTCTCAATGCCATATGTAGAAATGTTAGGTCATGCATTCATGACTTCAAGGTTAGATTATGGTAATGCTTTATTGGGTTATTGTTCTGTGCATTTAATAAACCATCTCCAGCTGGTTCAAAATGCAACATCTAGAGTTTTTACTAGAACCAGGAAGTATGACCATATTAGCCCGGCTCTGTCAATACTGCACTGGCTCCCTATCGAACACCCAATACATTTTAAAATCTTGCTAATTACTTATAAAGCCCTGAACGGTTAAGCTCCTCAGTACGGAGCAAGCTCTTATTGCATTATAGTCCTTCATGTCTGCTGCGATCTCAAAACTCTGTCCATTTGATAATACCTAGAATGTCAAAATCAACTGCGGTCAGCAGATCCTTTTCCTATTTAGTGCCCAAACTCTGAAACAGTCTTCCTGGTGTTGGTCAGGAGGCAGACACCCTCTGTCAGTTAAATCTAGATTACACACAACACACAAATCACTTTTCAATAATTCAGATTGTTAGGCTGCATTAACTATGTCATCCGGAACCAGGAACACATCCCATAACACCCGATATACACGTTACATCATAAGAAAAATGGCATCTACGCTAATATTAGTCAGTTTCATTCTTATTCCGAGGTCACCGTAGCCACTCAGATCCAGTCTGTGTCCAGATCAGATGGTGGATCAGCACCTAGAGACGACCTCTACAGTCCTGAATCTCAGCTGAGATCATGTCAACTAGACGAACCCAAGAGACAGATCCCCTGTGAAGACCTCGTCAACTAGATGGCCATCGGGACAAGACCACAAGAACCAGTTTCATCTGGCCTGAGGAGAACTGGCTGCAAGACTGAATTTCTCCCAAGGTTTTTTCTCAATTTCTGTCCATGATGGAGTTTTGGTTTGGATAACTGTCGCCTTTAACTTGCTTTGTTTCTTTGGAGACACTTCATTTCTGCCAATATTGTCGACTTGATTGCACAGACACTATTTGAAGAGAACTGAACTGAGCTGAGCTGGATGATGACATCACTGAATCAAAGATGAACTCACTGAAGAATTGAGTGTTACTATTGTCCTCCTGCATTACCAACACACTATTACCCTGTTTAATACTGTAAAGCTGCTTTGACACAATCTGTGTTGTATAAAACGCTATATAAACAAAGGTGACTTGACTACCAGAGAGGGATAAAATAAAAACCATACTCATTGGCACTTACAAGCCATCTGCATTGTCATCCAGGTCCAAAAAGGCTTCTGCCATTTTGGCTTTGTCCTTCTCCAAACGAAGAGCTGCCTTTTGCTCTGGAATGAAGTAAAAAATATATATATATAATAAAACAGGTTAGATCTATATAAACGCCAAATCACTGATGAAATGAGCCGGCTTGCATATATATATATATATATATATGGCTTAAAGAGATATTAACTTGCTTTGACTCTGAATATAAACAGCTGCACTCACCTTCCCAGGCCTTGAGGTGGCGCTCTTTAGCTTCCTTCTCAGGCTGCTCTGCTGTCTCTTTCACTGTCCTCAGCACTTCAACTTTCTCATCGAGCTGTTTCTTATTTTCCTGCATATCAGTCACTTTACTCTACAGAAGAGACAGCATATTACACTTACAAAAACTCACACTGACAAAATATGGCTTTTTAAAACTGCAACGTATACACGCAATTATTCGGTGCCCGAACGGGATGATTTCTGTTGCACGTGAGAGTCACAATAAAAAAGGCAAAGCAAATATGATGGCAGCATTTCATCATGCTTGGACCGACATGCGCTAAGATTTCTGCAGCACTAGCAGCTGAACAGACAGAAACATACTGTATCATCAGGTATTAAATATGAAACCAAAGCGTCCTGACTTCCCTGATGAATGGGTTCATACAAAGCAGATCTTACCTGCTTTTCTTTGTGTCCGTTCTTGGCTTCCTCAATAAGCTGCCGTTTAAGGAGAAAGCCCTCTTTGGTGATCTCAGCCATCTTATGCAGAACTTCCCTCTCTTTACGTCCTAGTTCCCTGAGAACCAAACATATCTCATAAATTTCAATGTGTTTATAGCCATAATATAGCATCATAAGTAAAAACGCAAATTAAAACAATGAAACATAAAACAATTTTTGCACATGTATGCAGTGGAACACAATAATGCATCCAGTGTGAATGTATCTTTATGTGCTTCTCTCTAGAAAGCAATTACTTTGGATCAGAACTCACTTGCATGTATTTTCACATTTGGCTCCGCTGTTGTACTCATCAGTAGTATCGCAGCAATCTGTGGAGAGGAAAGATTTCAAATGCAAAACCATTCCATTGATAGAACACTGCTGAGGAGAAATGTCCAAATGCAGAGACATCTTACCACAGATGCCATCATTAATACGGGAGGATGGGATGAACATGGGCCTGTAACCAGCATTGGTGCAATGGAAGCTACCATTCGGACAAGCAGCTGTGCCTGAGGAGACATAAACAACTATTATGCACAACATCTCCATAATACCGCCAAACTGTACTGTATCACCACTTTCTACCTGTCATGGACTTAAGAAAGATAGCTCACACAAAATTTGCTGCACTTAATCTCTCATTGAACACAAAAAAGATATTTAGCAGAATGCCCAAGCTGTTTTGCTCAACACAATGAAAGTGAATAGAAAAAAACCGGTAAACTAATGCATCTTAAATTATCAACTAAATTTTTTTTTCTTTTAAATGGGTTCTCTACGTTACCTGGCTCATCTGAACCATCTTTGCAGTCACAGTAGTCATCATTCACTCGGTCAAAAGGAATAGTCTGGGATCCATCGAGACAGGTGAAAGGCTTGTTCTCCTCATAGAATTGTTTCTCTTTATTTATTTAGACGAAATAAGAGTTAAACCAGTTAGACTAGAATGTACAGCCAAAGAATATACAATTAATGATATGACTTGTATACTTGTCAGTGGCACTCCTCGGGGCCTGTGTATTTCTACAGGTGTCCCCAAGCTGACAGCAAAGCCCAAAGTCAACAGCAGGTGCAGGCAGGTCATGATGCCTCAGGTAATGCAGGCACAAACGCAAACTCCCACCAGAGGCGCGTGACCTTGGAGCAAATCAACGGACAATTCATTGTTCAACTGCACATGATATCTAATCCATTCATAACTATACATCTCATACCAAAGGTTTAAAAAGGGATAAACAAATCAATATATTTCTTCAGCCAAATGATGGTCGAAGATAAAGCCGTCTATAAAATGTCTTATTCGCTTCATCCTCGTTAATTCAATCTGAAATGGCTTCCACACACACGGCCAACCGAACATACTGAAATACTTACCGATTTAAAATGACAAACAATACACTATCAAGTTAGCAAGCATTACGTTTAAATAAACATCGGAGATAATTAAATGTGCGATTGTATAATTACTCAAAGACATCTAAAAAAGCTTTGTAAAACAGAAACTCATTACTTACTTCCGTGGAGCGTTCTCGCACTGTGTTACGTCACTAAGAGATGAGCGGTGTTGCGATATAATTGGTGGATTCAAGTAAAAAGAATGCGGCATTGTGGGTAATGCAGTCATTTAAAAAAACGGATGTGATTTTTTTTTCTTACCTCTTGCACAAAATCAATAATTGTATTAATAATAAACCATTTCCCAAATATTTAGGCAACAGCGTCCCACCAGCTAGATACTGACTCGGCTCTGCTAAACTTGTAATAAACTGAATAAAAAGTTGTTCAAAAATGTTTGTAAGGATTTAAATGTAAAAATTTTTTGGTAATTTACATCTGAGGACTTTTTTACCTAAAGTTTCTGGTAAGTGCTGTGAACAGACTTACCCTTTGCATGGTTGAATGAGATCCAAATTATAGCTACCCATAAGAAACTTTGTAGCAAACAGCGTTATAAATGGTTTATGCAGCGCTTTATGATGAATAATCAGTGATGGAAGGGTACTTTGGAAATGTAATAGGTTACAGATTACAAGTTCCTATTTAAAATATAAAAAGTAGTATACGTATTTTAATTACTTTATAAATGTAACTGACAGCTTTTTTATTACTGTCCAATTTTTTTTAATGAATGTCAAAATGAATCATTTTGAAATAGCCTATTTAAAGCAGGCAGGATTAACCTTACAGTAGGACTCAATACTGATAACTGTCGGACTTTCGAAATCCTTCATCACTTGAATAAGATTATAATAATTACATTTTAAAACAGAGCCACCTCAAAATCTGACTTTAGCACCTCTTTTTACTTTAAGATCATTAGGTTAAATACGGATTTAAACTCATAACAAGATATAATTTAATAGCTGTGATAAAGTTATCAAATAAACAGATGTGTCCTATTCTGTGTCCTAAACTCCTGAAACATTGGTGTCTCATATTTCAGAGAAGTCAATGTAATCTGTGAAATAAATAAATCAAATCTGTATGTGTGTGGAGAATATTCAGATGTAACCCTTAACATTTTCATAAGTAACTATAATTTAATTACACATATTTTATTAGGGTTTGGTTGCTTAGTTGCTTGCAATTATGCATAATTTACTTTTATAAAACGGATAGTTCCGGTCCTTGATTCTGATTGGTTGAGCCGCGTTCGAAGCTGTTGTAAATTACTTCTGTGTGTTGCCTGTTTTATAAAAGCAATAAGCCCCGTGAAGCCGTGGTTTACATTATTATATTCTCTCTAATCTTTTCAAACAGTTTAACAGTGAGAGGACGTCTTAAATAGGTTATTACGTTTACATTAATATTCAAATCTTAATTAGATTTTTAAATGAAAAAATATAACAGGTCCTAAGGTTCAGAGTGTATAATGATTAAGCTACTAAAAATATTAAATTTAACAAATATGTGTCTAAATAAAGTCCGTCTGTAGGGGTCAGTAAAGTTTCACGTTGAGCAAAATAATTCGCCTCAACCATTTTGCAAATAATGCTTAATTCTCTAAGCAGGTGATGCAGAATATTTTCAGTGTTTGCTTTCATGGGGTGTGTAATGATCATACACAGAAATCAGCCTGATTACATGTAGCAGAGACTGCACACATGGAGGAAAAAAGGTAAACAGATATTGCAATTATTAGAAAAATCGTCTTTTATTTGTTTTTTTCAACACACTTTACAGTACTGAACAGTGAAAGAAAAAAATATACTGGTATATATTTATATATTTGTTTTTTTATATATAGCTGTTTGCTTATTAAATGCATTTTATTCACAAAATGACAACTTAGTTCTCTCAGAGGAAAACCTTTCATAAAAATAATATAATATAAAATAACTTGGACACATTGTACACATTACAGAGATATCATGTACAAATATTACAATCATTTTCCCGTGTCTTCTTTTTCATTTATATTTTTACCATAACTTGTGAACAAGTAACATATTATTTAAAGCCCAGAGATTAATTTCATTGGAGAGTCTCATGAGGCGTGACTTCAAAGTACAAAGAAAAACTGTTCTCTGATTAAGCCACGTCAGCTTTCTGACTGTTTCTTGGTCTTTAACCTCACAGAAGTATTTAAACCTCTTTTGAAAGCCATTACGATCCAGATTTGCGACACAGAGCAGCTGATGTTGTTCAATACTTTAGCAGAAAATGGCATTGAGGACCAAAAAGAGGACATTTGGACCGAGCCACTTAAAGTGCTTACCCTGTGTCATGCTATACAACACTCTATACCATTCCCCTGATATCAGCCATCTCAGGACAACTTCCTACAGAAAAAATAAAGTGCTGGTAAAGACTAGTTTTAGAAATAACGGATTAGTCTGTTTTCCAATACAATTCAAATATTCACATTTAAAGGGGGTGAGAGGTTGACTAAAATCCCCCAAATGAATGGCAGGGAGATGACAGGAGAAAGAAAGGGCAAGGTGCTTTTGAAATTCCACAATTCAACTACAGTTCATTACAACTAAAAGTGATTCATTGTGACTGTGATTGATTCGGAGAGATCTCAGATTTACAATTCAACATTACAGTATATACAAAACAAGCAGTGATTTGTCTACTATTTATATTAGATAGTAGTTTTTACAGTTTTTTTATTTTCAAACCATCAAACCAGAATGATACAAAAATAAAAACTGTACACAAACTGTTCAAAGAAAACACTTGTTTTTTTTTCCTTTTGATATCCAAAAAGAATGGCAGCAAGGAAATAATTTGAATAATTTCTTAATAAGAAACAATTGCTACAGTGTCGTGTTAAAATGGCAAATATTATTTGCTAGTGTAGTGCTCACAACATTAACAACAACAAAAAAAGCCACACAACAAAGCAATTTTTAGGTAAGACAGGCAAATGTATATGGGAATGTAATCAGTTCGCACAAACCGATCGTGTAATCTCAGGCTTTCATCCGGTGGTCCACTAAACGAAAACATATATCATGACATCCTGTCACAGACAAATCCACTTATCAAATACCCACATGTGTTTACTGCTCTGACGGGCACAGGCTTGTGTAAAGCTAAGTTACTGACCAGCAGAAACTAGCTTGCCATTGTATTTCAAGAGGGATACTCACAAACGCTGTCCCAAAATATAGCAACAACTGGTTCATTCAACTGAACTAAAACCAAATAAATAAATAAATACAAATCTGAGAGATGAGAGAGGCAATATTGCAAATCTAACATCCACCTGAGAACTCGCTCTCATTCTTAATTTCTATCTCTCTCGTCGTTATCCCTTTAAAAATTGGTGAAAAGTCAAAAGATGCTGGACATGAAATACGCTTGAGGAACATTTCAGTTTAACGTTATGACCTGCTTTCTTAGTACTCCATTATAGTCATTTTGCCATGCAGAAAAAAATGGATGAAACTATTGTGTATTCACAGACATTTAGCAATGCATATAGACATGAAACAAATCATCTGGGATAAAATGCCAACATCTTATTATTCCACAATATGACAGGTAGAAACCCCGCAGTTAACAATAAAGCAATAGGCAAAAAAGCATCAAACTCAATATGGCTGCATTCGTCTTGTTTTCGTCTTGTTGTCTTTCCAACTATCTAACCATACAAGTCTTTCTCTTTGAGATATGCCTCACCTTCTCTCACAATCCTCTGTTCTAGCCACCAATCAGTGCTTCTCCAACTTATCAGTTAAGCACTCATTCCTTTGGCGAAACATAGTATAGTGTGTTGTTGTGTAGCGAATGTATTACCAGCATGAGTGGGTGAAGGTGAGAGAGTCTGTACGAATGTGTGCTGCGATTGAGGAGACAGTTGCTTTTTCAAATTTGGCAGGAGTGGATATGACAAAACAAAACGAAGGCAAAACATATGGTTTTAAACCATCACATGGCTTATCCTCAGAAAGTGACTATCATTAGTTATTCACATGGAAAGTGAGGGCAGTACGTAAGCAGTGACGGTGATAAATCTACTGTAGGCCCTAAATGCTCGGTCGGCTTGAAAGCAAATGAGGAAGACTTGACAGATGAGAGCAGGAATTATCACAAAGACAATGTGAATGCTCCATGCTGGCACAAACCATATTCGATGGAGACAGATTGCTTAAAAAGAGAAAGAGACAATCAAAAATGAAGACAAAAGCAGACACTCCTGTCCCACGATGCATTGCTTCACAACAGCTCCAGAGATGAAGCTGGTGGTTCAGAAAGGCACATGGCCATCTTGCACTGGTAGCACTCCAGGGTAAAGGGTTAGAGGGGGTGGAACCCACTGGTAAATCATTTCCGACATACTCATCCCTCCACAGTCTCTGGACAACACACATTATCTTATTTTCTCCTGGTACTGTAACTGTGTTCTCTCTATGAAAGAAATCGAAAAAGGTCTCACTCAGCATGTGAATTCTGAGGATTTAAGTCCCTGTTCGAATGCTTTAAAAACTGATTATTGACACTGGTGCTCCTTTTTATGATGGCTTTTTCCCAAAGAGATTCCTTTCAGATCCAAGCCCCCTGAACACATACACAGACACACACACACACACACACAGCCGTGTGTTTGCATGTATCGTTATTTATGTAATGTGTGTATGCGTATGTGTAGAAATTCCAGAGTGCTACACTGACGTAACGGCCCTTTACAAACCCCACCGTGATTCTGTTTCTCCATCAGACCTCACCCTCGCCGCTGCTGGATGGACTCCAGCTTGCGCTCGAAATCTACAGTTGCTGTGTTAAATACTTCTCTGATATCGATATTATTTTGCTCTGTTTTTGAAAAATAAAATCAAAACATCTTATTGGATTGGTACACAAGACTTATTCTGTTCACGGTCTAGCTATCAGAAAAGTCCTATGTGAAAGCAATAGGGACAGTTTTTGAGGGATGGACCCTACTTAGCCCCCTGGGCCAGACAGCTATTCCTTGAATCTCAAGTATTACGTGTCATCGGTGGGAGAGGTTGACTTCTCCTCCTCCTCCGTCTCCTCCATGGGGATCTCATCAGACTGTCTCTCGTCTTCCTCCTCGACTACTGACTGAACCTGCAGTCGCCTACGTCCCGAGCTCTCGACCACTACCTCTGTCACCTCCTCGCCGTCCTCCATTTTTTCTTCTATCTCGTCCTCCTCAGCTTCATCCGCCTCCTCGTCTTCTCTCTTTGCCTCTTGACCATGGCTGTCTATGTGGTTATGACTGGGTGTACCGTCCTGTCCTGTTTCTCCCTCCAGGGTGAGCTCAAACTGGAATTTGTTCCTGCAGGATTCAAGCTCATTATGTGGGCCGTCCGGCGGTGGTGATGGGCTCAGGGGAATGGTGCTTTGGTACCAGTCCCGGTTGTCCTCAAGGGTGTCCAAAATTTCCTGAGCATCAGGGTGGACCAGGTCCCCCCAGGTCTCCCAGAGGGGATGTACAATATAATCAATAAATCCCACCTGAATAAGGAAACCCGACACAGATAGAGCATTAAGAAGCAGCTTATGTCAGAGAAGGTTGAGAATGTATGTCTGCGTGGGTGTTTATATGTGTACCTGACTCTTTTCCACAGACGCAGTGTGTTTGTCACACATGGGGCTGATTTCCATCCCACGCTCTCGCTCTTTATCGCCCTGCCGGAAGAACTCCTGCATAATACGCTCAGTCCACTGCCTGTACACTGCCAGGGGCTTGGTTGGGTTACTAAGGTCAGCACAGTGCACCATGTTCCTCAGGACCTACACACACACACACACACACACACATACACACTTGTGACTAAGGGGTCTGTCTTTTTTCCTAGTCTGCACTTAACAGAATCACGTCATAGTTTTGAACTGTTTTGTTGCATGATAAAGACACACACCTGTATTCGGTCATTATAATGGTCCAGCATCAGCACACCTGAACTCGTAACTTTCTTGGTCTCGACCATTGTCTTCAGATCTGCCAGCAAGCTCATATGCTTTGACATGTCTGTTGCCAGAACCTGAGACGACAAGGACATATTTTTTTTTGGTCATTTCCATTTACACAGGAAACAAAAATGTAGACCTTCAGGAATACGAAAAAAACTGAGGTTCAGTGCAGTGCAATCAGGGTCGAACCATGTCGATGACCAGCTTGCGCAGACTCTGCCGTTGCCGTTTGGTGAGGTTCTGAAAGATGTCACAGTTCTCCTCATGCAGAAGTTTGAAACCTACAGCCAGGTGGTGGTTCTCCAGTACAGATTCATCATTGTACATTAATGCCAGTTCTGAGTCTGTGACAAAGAGCAGGCCAAGCTATTAGTAGATTTCAGGGTCGCCTTTACAGATACAAGTGAGGACGCTGTTGCAGATTTTGCCCATTTTATTCACAATATTTAGAGATAGCCTCAGATGCATTATATTTTCATTCACAATAACAAGCATGTTTATTGTTTGTTACTATGGCAGCTGCATGGCAAAGACGTTGAACGTGCTTCTCATGTGTAAAAGGAACCTACTGTATAGACGTAAGAGGCGGCAAGACTGAAAGCTTGATGTACTGGTATAGTACATTGTTTAAGGCTATTTCATTAATTAGGATATTGATGTAGGAACTTTTGTTGTCAAGTAAAACTAAAACTTTCACCTTTAAACAATATACATTTAAATACCGGTATCTTCCCTCATAACCGGTTTTATTGCATACCATGGCAAGCCTAATTACCAATATAATTATCTAGGGGTGGGAATCTTTTGGTACATTAATTCAAAACTCAATTCAGATTTTGAATCATATTTTGATTTGATTTATGCATAGATTTTAGTTAATACTTTCCTATAGGACTATATAGTACATAGTTTAATAGGTCTTGAAGAAAAAAGCTCTTGAAGTCTTGAAATGTATTGTATTTTTTCTTCCTATTTTAGTCAACCCAGTATTATAAAACAAACTCCATTTAAGCTGACTGCTATCATTACACAAATAACTAGGAGTCATCTGTAATAATGTACTTGGTTCATAAATAAAATTCCTTAACACAACAATAAAAACTTTTGCAAATATAAATCTCTTATAAATAATCATACAAATATAATAGAAACAAATACAAATTAAATAAACTTTTAAGTTTTTCAGGTACAGTCATTTATTTAACATCAATACTACAGAAATTGAATGATCAAATGTAAAAATAAAAAACTTTATAGTCGTCCCTGTATGAATTGCATATAAATTGATATAATATCTTTCTTAATATAATAATCTTTCATAATAAAGATACAAAAGTGATTAAGTCTAAAGCAGTGCATGATTTTCTGTTTTTATTTATTTATTTATTTATTTTAAATTAACATTAATGTAACAGACGGCAACAGTTTATTAGACTGCATACAATTTAAGAATAAATGCACGGATCTAATATACTGTTAGATCTGTTTTGCTCCAAACTGTTCACATTCACTTATGACATAATAGACTATGTTTATGGAATACTCCATACAATGTGCATTTTGACATACAGTACAGACCAAAAGTTTGGAAACATTACTATTTTTAATGTTTTTGAAAGAAGTTTCTTCTGCTCATCAAGCCTGCATTTATTTGATTAAAAATACAGAAAAAAACAGTAATATTGTGAAATATTATTACAACTTAAAATAATAGTTTTCTATTTGAATATACTTAAAAAAAATAATTTATTCCTGTGATGCAAAGCTGAATTTTCAGCATCATTACTCCAGCCTTCAGTGTCTATCACATGATCATTTAGAAATCATTCTAATATTCTGATTTATCATGAGTGTTGGAAACAGTTCTGCTGCCTAATATATTTGCATTTATTAAAAAAACTAATTCTAATAATATATATTCTAATAATATATTTTCTTTACTATCACTTTTTATCAATTTAACACATCATTGCTGAATAAAAGTATTGATTTTATTTTAAAAAAAGGAAAAAAAATTACTGACCAGTAGTGTATATTGTTATTACAAAATATTTATATTTTAAAAACATAGCTTCTTTTTTTTTTTTTTACTTTTTATTCATCAAAGTATCCTAAAAAAGTATCACAAAAAATATTAAGTAGCAGAACCGTTTTCAACTTTGATAATGAATCATCATATTAGAATGATTTCTAAAGGATCATGTGATAATGATCCTAAAAATTCAGCTTTGCATCACAGAAATAAATGATAATTTAAAGTATAATAAATTTAAAAACAATTATTTTAAATTGTAATAATATATCACAATATGACATTTTTTCTGTATTTTTGATCAAATAAATGCAGGCTTGATGAGCAGAAGAAACTTCTTTCAAAAACATTAAAAATAGTAATGTTTCCAAACTTTTGGTCTGTACTGTAGTTAAGTGTATACTTGACCATTTAAGTGCAATAATCTGTGAAAGAGAACTGAATTCAGGATCGGATGCCTCTGAGAGTGCTGCATTGAATCCTTTTGCAGCTTACTGTGATTAATCACACTAACATGTCAAACATTTTTGACAGTACAGCAAGGTTAAAGAAATTTCAGAAAAGCGATATTGACATTTTTTGAATCGATGTGAATCGCCAGAAGATAGAATCACGATTCATATGTGAATTGATTTTTTTCTCCACCCCTATAATTATCTAGCTGACTAACAGATGAAGTTCTGAT
This sequence comes from Carassius carassius, assembly GCF_963082965.1. Lineage (NCBI taxonomy): Eukaryota > Metazoa > Chordata > Actinopteri > Cypriniformes > Cyprinidae > Carassius > Carassius carassius. Next base: position 26,196,112 of record NC_081763.1, on the reverse strand, counting down.
GAAATTTGTCATAGTCTTGGAAGCACCAGTAAACAAATCATCAGTAATTTTTGTATTAAAAAATTTAATTGCAATGCAAATGTATTTAGTATTATTATAATTTTACTTAATATTATTTCTAGAATATATAAAAATGCATTGAAAGAAGCAGAATACATTCTTATTATTGAGCCCTTTGATTTTGCACTTCTGTAAACCAGTTCTCAGATGCCATCATAATTTTTTTTATAATGTGGACTTACTTGTGTTGATGAGGAACTGGTTGGAAACTCCAGGGTGGTCTACATCATGAATGGCAGCGGCGAACAATGCGGCCAGGATTTCAAGATCAGTGAAAACGGCCTGGTGGGAAGACACCGTTGAATGATGGTCATTATGTGAAGTGTCAGTGCTGACTTTGAAGTCTGATTTCAGATTATGAAACTTTTTGCTTTTGAATGGGCACTGACTGTCCCATGTTGGCATATACTCACGTCCAGTGCCGGTGTGGAGAGCAGCACATGTGTTGACTGTGTGACATCAGCGGCATGCAGGCTGTTGTGATAGGCCACGTTGGCATGATAGTGGTCTTCCAGTGTCATCACATAGGTGACAAATGTGTCCACTGGGATCCGAAATTGTTTTAATAGATCCCTTTCCTTTAACGCATTGCAGTTTGTAGACAGAACATAAATAGTGTAAGTAAAATGAACCATCGTGAGTCAATATAAATAATGAAGAAGTTTGCTGTTGTAACTAGTATCGCTGGGTATCAATACAGATTTCCCGATTCGATTAAATTGTGAGTCATAAGTCCTTTTTTTGATTCCAGCATCAGTTTGATTTTATTCAATTCAGTTGGGTATATATATATACAGTTGTAATGTCAGTTATACTTACAGTATTAATGAAATTATTTCTGCTAATGTTTATAACGTTTTTTTATTATTTTTATTGCATCACATTCAAAACAGACTGAGTGAACTCAGCAGGAACACTGATACTAAAACATTATGAAAATATACCTTTTAAAAATTAAAAACTATGTAGTTGAGTGAGTTAATTCAGGGAGCACACACCTGGAAGATAGCAAACATGATGCAACTTAGAGGTCTGTTATTGGAGTACTCAGCCACATGGAAGATATTAAGGCCCCACTTGTTTAAGTCATCCAGCTCCTGTAAAGATAGAGTGAATTAAATCATCAAATCCCTTCGGCAAACTGACTTTTTTTATACCAATAACCAGTAGTAATGGTGGAGGATTGGGAAAGTTCTGAGTTAGAGTATGTATGCATTATGCCCGTACCCTGGCCAGTGCATCCTCCTGCTCGGTTTTGACCCCGAAGCGGGGCAGGGCTGCACTAGTGAGGCTGGAGCTGTGTGTAAGCTTCTTGACACCACTGATGTGAGACATTGGTTTTTCTTGCTCCCGGAGCGTAGGAGAGGGAATCTCCACCTCATTCTGTTTGTCTGAGACGTTTAATAAATGACAGCTATTTTCAAATCAGTAAGCATCGAGTGTCTCAGAGCAGTAAGATGTACATACTGCGATGTCGAATCTAAGGTTTTGCGCCTCTGAAAATAGAAGTACAGAGCAGAGCATGCGCACTCACCTAGGAAGGTAGTGGAGATGTATTCAGACACCTGATTCCCCGAGCGGCTCATCTCAGACAGATGAGACAGTTCCCTGTTTAACATCCTCTTGAACTAGAGATCAGAAAAGGGAAAGATGGGGATAGATAGACAGGGAAAATCGGAGAGGGATAAGTACACAGCAGATGGTAACAATGCAGAAAAATACAATTATTATAATATTATTATCATTATATGTTATTACATGATAACATTTCAAATCCATTGTATTAACTGGTTAAATAAAATGACAAAATTTTCATTTCTGGGTGCCCTGTCCCTTAAAAACATACTTTTTTCTGTATTATTCTGATGTTTACTCTTGCTTTTGCATTTAGACATAAGACGTGTATTGAAAATGTCTGAATGCAACCTAAAAATGCCACGGTATGTGGTACTACAAGGTCATATGCAGTTTGTACTTATAAAGTGTGCAGATATTTACATGCAAATAAACCTAAGCCATAACTAATGTTGCAGCTGTAACATTGTATGGTTAGAGGAAGGGCTTGCTTTTAATTAAAATCTAATTAAGTGATGGCCATCAGGGGAAAGCATTGTGGAGTGGTGTCTTTAAATCTCTGCAAACCATCGCTCCATCAAATAAGAGGAGAAACGTCTTTGTATAAGAACCAAATATGTGCTTTAAATGACTGAAATTGTGCAACTTCAGCAGATAACCCAACACAAGTACACAGTCACACAGCACGACTCCGACAAGACCCCTGGTCTGTCCCACTGACTGGTCTTTCACACATTACAATCTCCATGGAAACCAGCAGGTTTCCATGGAGCAACTGCATCCTCACAGTCCCTCCTGCAGCATGATGGGAGCGAGCCGATGGGTTGGGTGACAATCTGAGAGAGTAGGCAGGTGTCTGTCTCTGACCTCCTCCAAGGTCAGCACTCTCTGTATCACACTCCATCTCCTCCATTCTGTCTTTATCTCTCTCTTTAAGTCCATATTTTCGTTTCCTATCAGTCTTTACTACCATACCGTTTTTCTAATGCTATGTAATCACCCTCTGCAGTCATATTTTTCCATTGATTGAGTTTCTATTCATTCTCTTTCATGGTCTGCATGTAATTCCCTTCCTATATCACATGGATGTTTGTGTATTGCACATATTCAATGCATTTCTGTTACGTGTATCATCATTGTTGTTAAAACATCTATAGCTAGTAAAATATAATGAGTTTAAAGATACACATAATGCAAAATTTCTGATCATCAACACAGTAGGAGAAATAAAAATCAATGTTAAGTGTAATTTTTAAGTAAGTCCAAGACCATTTTTTTGTAACAGCTATCAACCCACACATTGTAAACTTGAATCTTCCTGAATTTTCCCTCAGGGATCAAAACACAATGTCGATCTATCTCACACAGTCAAGCTGTGAGTTTACATAAAGATTCATTTACAAAATCCTCTTTCCTGTGCAAGTGCATATTACATACTGTACCAATGTCTGTACTGTGCTGAGTCATTATTAAAACATTCACAGTGCTAACTGTTTTTAGCAGGCATCCTCTGGAGGACCAAGATGATACCAGATCATGTGGAAAGGAAATCAGACAAAATGAATACAAATAGGTGTTACAACGGGATAATGCCTCATAGTATCTGATGCCTTTATTTATCAAGACTGAGTTTGACGGTTGAGTTTGATAAGGTGGGGGCAAGAAATGGCAACAGCATATTTATTTACATTTAAATCTTTGAGGGTAAATGTATTGTGGCTGTACCATTTTTTTTATAAGACACTGATGAATTAATAAACCACTTTAAATAGTAATAATAAAAGTATTTTCTTTTTAATTCTGTGATTCCGCATGTTAATGGGCTAATGTTAACAGGTCCAATAAGCAACAAAGATTAAACATATTTGACATTCAACAGTTAAATAGAGAAAGCATCTTAGCCCAAGATGCAGAAGTGTGGGAGAGTCCATGTTTGTGTCCCAATGTTTGTAATTGTATCTGGCAACAACACACTTTTAGTTTAGCCCATGATCAATTTAAGGTTTGTTGCTGCCAGATAGAATTAAAAACATTGGGACACAGACACATTTCAATGCAATCGATATCCATTTCAAACCTCCCAACACAAGTCTTGGATGAAGTGACAATGCAGAAAAAAGGTAGTCCTACACTACAAAATATTGACCAGAAGAAGCCAGTTCCCAGGCCAGCCTGAGACAGAGCAATGGACAGAAGACTTAAGGGAAAGAGGGAGGAAGTGGTAGGAATTGGGCTGAGGTGTCTTGAGACATAAGCCCACAGGAATCAACATAAGTCAAGAGCTACAGCGGCAACCATTTTCTCCCTGCCTCTCAAAGTGACACTGAATAGGTGTAAAAGTTCAGTGCTTGAGTTTAAAATCACACTCAAGGTATGGATGCGCCCAACATGCAACAAACATCAGTCTTATCACATGTAGTATGTTCCAGAAGCAACTTTTCTTTTTACCCTGTCCTAGTTACATCTCCACATTTCTATTTATCACTCTGTTGAACAAAAGCCTTGCCCCTGGGACCTGACCAACTGTTTGCTAACAGATATTTAGTGACCTCTTTCTGTTCATGCTGGACCCTACCTGGTCCCACCAGCCAATCAGCCAGGGTTTGGAGCAGGTCTCACAGAATAGATCCATGAAGGGGGTTCCACACTCGGTGTCCTGACTACCCCCATCCAGCACCCCATCAGCAGCTTCCCCGAGCTCCAGCTCTGACCCTCCTCTCCCCTGCAGGGGGCTGTAGCTGGAGGAGTGGGCCAGCCGGTAGCCTCCAGGTACAGGTGAGGGGCATGAAGAGGGTAACGGGTCAATGGCCTCCACTACACCCATGCTGAGGGTGACAGATGGCGTGGACCGCTGGCAAAGGCAAGAGGCGCGGAAGTGAACAGGGGCCGAAGCACGACGGGTGCTCCAGCGACATGTGGGCGCGGTCAGGGTGTGGGCAGAAAGGCCACAGCCTAGCAGGCCGGGACGCTCCAGAGTGACGGCTGCCCCCAAGAGGCGGGGAGCAAGCTGTGGTGAGAGTCCAGCGGCGAGCGCTCGCTTACGCTGTCTCTCTACATGCAGCAAGCAGTACGAGAACCAGGCCCTCCGGAAAACCAACAAGCAGGCTCCACGGGGATCTGCAGGCGAGTGTCCCCTGTGAACGGCCCGCTAGGAGCCGCCCAGATCCACAGGCCAAAGGGACTACATCTCATCCCAGCAGCTGAGTAGAGCTGATCCCGATCCAACAGAAGGGGGAGAGAGCAGCGAAGGGTGGAATGGACAAAGATGGAGAGTCAAAGAGACGGGACCCTCTGAAGGACACAGAGACGATGCGCAGAGAAGGGGGACAGAGGAATTACGACAGATAGGGAGAAAGATGAAAATGAGCAAATTGCTAACAGTGACTGACGGAAGGATGACAGGAGGAGGAAGGAAAACAACAACACAGGTAACAGCAGGAGGAAACGGAGGAAAGGAGACAGAGAGGACGACAGAAACAAGGAGACACAGAAACACAAAAAGAGATGGGGCCTTCAGTCAAAAGTCAAACTACAAAAGAGCGGTGGTCTGGAAAAACATCCTTTCTCTGTCCCTGCGTTGACTCCCCTCCCCCACCACAGAGCTCCAGGACCCGGGCCCAGGTTTCCCAGCTAGTTGCGTTTAGAGCACACAGTCCATAGAGCACAATACCAGTCCTCTCAGCACAATGTGGCTCTCTTCAGCAGCCCCGCTGTTTAATCCACACGCAGCATCAGACTTGCCGATGCAGCTCAGCCGATGCTCTGCCTCTCGTTCTGTTTCCCTGGATGCTGTAGACAGATCTCGCAAGCTAATCAGCCGCTGTGGCAGGAGGCGTTTTCTTTGAGTGTGTGTGCTAGTGGCGTGTGTGCGTGTGCATGCACCCTGAGAGCGCATGTGCGACAGACGGCATGTTAGAGTGGAGAAAAATGGAGAAACGTCTGTATGTGTGTGTGAGGGTGAGAGAGCAAGATGTATTTAATAGTTTGACAAAAAGGAGGGGAGGGAATCTAGGCTTTAGTATTTCCTCTAATCTCTGCATGAATCATTCTGCTTTGGTGCGTATTGGTTTGGGTTTGGGTTTGAATATGTGTGTTATCTACTTCAGCATACAAGCTCTGCCTCAATCATCCACTCAATCTTCCATTCACACTCAAATGCTGCTTACTTCTCATACTGACATCTGTCTTATCAGGTATACAGCAAAACACACAAAACGCCGGTATTATGATGCATGGACACAAACATACAGAAACTGCACATCCAAAGTCTTCATGGTACTGTGTCTTTAAGCAGGCAAGCTATGAAAGACAGCAACCGATTTTTCATTGGCCAGAACCTAAATCACATGCCTCATGGCCACAGTGAAGAGCCAATGGTTAACTGGCAGGGTAGACCTTGCTGCAGCGCGATAGCAACGAAGGTTAAAGCAGAAACACTGGCATCAGGACCAAACCGCAGCCCCCTCCCTCATGTCCTCCCTATCCACATCCAACCCCATATTTTCTCCCCCTCTCTCCATCTCTCCTACACTTCTCAAACCAGAGCACTGTGTAAGCCAAGGCTGACAGAGTTGCATACAAAAGCTTTTTGCATCAGTGTTTATGGAGGATAATTAAAAATACATTGAAGAACATTGCATCTGAAAACCTTGATTCGTTGGTTCAGGTGTGATAAATTAGGGTTGAAGCTTAACTCTGCAGGACAGTGGCCGTCGGGAACAGGTTTGGACAGCCCTGTTCCACAGAAACAAAACTAGGCAGGACAAATGCAACAGCAAGTGTTTGAAGAAACACCTTGTTGGAGGCCATTTCGCTAACAGAGCGGTGGGTCTGAATGGTCTCCAGCTGGTCCAAACACCAGTCAAGTTCCTCCAGAGTCTCCCGGGCCAGCTGCTGGTATGTCTCATCTGCACAGGACATAAGACACAGCAATCAGCACCACATCACAACATTACTGTCATATGCATTTAACACCAATTGTGGGACACAGCAAGAACTCTGTTTGTGAACAGTGGGGATGTTGTTTCCTGACAGGAGGAAGTAAAGAATTGTATGAGTGATTGTCTGAGTCTTCATAGAAAAACTTCCAAGCATGAATATTTCAAGAACTTCATATGGAGAGATCAAATGTCACATAAATAATAGATCCTTTCCCTTGTAAGAATGGATAATCTTGTTTTTTTTTTTCAAACCAGAGGAAAAAGAGCATATGGCTGTTAACTTGGCAAAATCATCTGACATGAACTGATTTATAAAGTTATAAAATTATTAAAGAACCATAGTGAATAAGTTTAGGATGAATTAGAACAAGCCAGGTTCATCACTGTTTAACCTCAATGCAAACCAATAACCTGGCAGCAAAAGAAAACCATGTTTACGAGACGATTAAAAAAAAAGTTAGGTTATTCCCTGTTATTGACATCCAAACCTAATCAAGCTTTTCTCTGATTGAGTATTCCATTTATCATGTGAGATATTGCATAATGAAAAACTGAATATGAAAAATGCAAGCAGGAAACTTGTATAGACTCATATTCTCCTTTCATGCAATTTCTACAGATGCAGCATTTGACTGTACCACTGTTTGTATGTTTGTATGGAATTTGAAATTGGGGTAATGGGCAGAAATGTACCAGTTTGATGGCTATGTACCTGTTAAAGCCATTTATGACAAAGAAAAGTTGGTTTAATGCATTTCCAAGACCACGTGCATTGTTGGCTTATGAAGCATAATCAAGTTAAGGACATGCATGTAAATGCACTCAGTGAGGTCCAATCTAGTCCTTAACTGGGTAATGTGCTGTCCCTTTTGAGCACCAGACTTATTAAACCATTCCTATATGGACCTTACTTTGTGCACAACATAAGTCATAAGCACACAATTTTCTAGAATGTCTTTGTAGCATATAGCATTATGACTTGTCCTCAAAGAAATTACTGCAATACGCAGCCTGCTCAGTAGAAGGGAATATTTACATACTTTTGGCCATGTAATGTATATTAGAAGATCTGATGAGGGTTCAAGTTGAAGTGATATCTTAAGAAAAAAAAAAGATTTTTTTTTATACCAGCACCTTCAACTGCTTATATGCTCTGGAGTTCCTCTTATAAACTAGCAGCTGATGGCTGTTATTTGGCTAGTTAAAGCATCTGGTTAGGTTCCAGAACTGTTTCCCATATGGCTTCACTATTTCTGATGCTGTAATGCATTTGACTGCCAACAGTGCCTACAAGAGGAAGTGTATGCATAATGTGAGAGACACTGTGTGGGACAGTACTAGTGTGGGAGATAGAAAGCTCACCAGTGACTAAGTTACAGAACAGTAAATGTACCTGAGAGTGTTGCTGGAGGAACCGTGGGTTGGCTAGTCACTGGTGACCTCCTGTGGACAAAAAGATAAGTACATCAGTGATAGTGGTGAAGATTGCCCTCTACTGGCATAAATACAGTTAGCATTACTCACTGGCAGGAGAGCTGCACTTGTTATGAACTGAGCAATGTGAATATACAAATATTATATATTTTAAAATATTATATAACTATTACAGTATAAAAATCACACACACATACACACACACACGCACACACACACACACACACACACACACACACACACACACACACACACACACACACACACGTTTGTTTTTGTGAAAAGTGGGGACATCCCATAAGGGTAATGGTTTTTATACTGTACAAACGGTATATTCTATGGCCCTACACCTAACCCTAACCCTCACAGGAAACTTTGTGCATTTTTACTTTCTCAAAAAAAAAAAAAAAACTCATTCTGTATGATTTATAAGCATTTTGAAAAAATGGGGACATGGGTTATGTCATCATAAGTCACCCTCTCCTTGTAATACCTGTGTCATACCCATGTCATTATACAGAGTTGTGTCCTGATATGTCACAAAAAAAAGAGCACACACACACACACACACACACACACACACACACACACACACACACACACACACACACACATATATATATATGGTATAATAAATAGTATAATAAATATAATTTCTTAGAAAAGACACTTGTGGCCATAAGGGGGCAGTGCAGAAATAAAGAAACTGTTGCATCAAAGCTGGAAGAACTGAACTGACTTGTTGGTGGAGTCGTGACGTTGACAAGAATTGTGAAGTTGCTTCTGACAGTTCGTAGACTAGCCAACACCTGTGTCGAAGAGGAGGAGGAAAAAGAGAGAGAGAGAGAGAGAGAGAGCAGGTGAACAGCAGGGTATCACCTAACTCCACCCCAGCAAGTCGTGACACGCAATTAGCACTCATTATATACTGTTTGCCAGACACAACAGCGGGTCTTACCTGAGCAAAAGGGGTGACTATGAGATCTTCAGCATGACTGTAGAAAGAGGAAAGAGCAGTTCCAGTAAAATGAAAGAAAAAAAATAATGTTTACAAATGGCCAGATGTTTTTTTAGATGAAGCCAGAAACATTCAAAGGTGTGAAGAAATAGACTCCACCCAACATAAAAACATGCAATTTTTTTACGGCTATAATCCAAGCGGCAGTCACAGTGGTCACTGCCTGCATGCTGGGAGCGTGAGCTCTTCTAAGGGTGTAACAGTATTATAGTGGGACGGGTAAAGAGGGATTTAGTTGATGTGCTTAATGCTGCATGGTGATTCTGGGATAAAAGAACTTCCTCTGAGGCCTTTTAGAAATGATAAGTGGAGACAGTAAACAGTGAAACTGTGCTGCGTGTTGAGGGAGACGGCTTACCCCTCGCTGTTGATGGAGGAGTTTCGTGACATGGTCTTGGGGGACATGTCGTAGTCAGAGTCGGAGCGGTAGAGGAACGATTCCCTTCTCTGACTCTGAGGGAAGGAGGGATGGAGCACCAGCCCAGGACTCGCCTGCGAATCCATAGGGCTGCGGCCAGGAGAGGGCCCATTCTCCCCATCATAGCTGTAGAGAGAGAGAAACCAAAATAACAGGGAGAGAAAGTAAAAATACATGTCTTGTCGTTTAGCTCGAACAAAGCTTTGCCAGTGGCAGCATTAGATTTCCAGTCTCTGTCCAACACAGCACAAATAGAGATGTGAAGCACAAACAATCATGATTGCCTCTTACTATAGAGACCACAAACGCTCTCTGAATGTATAAAGAACTGATGATGACTGTGTCACTCTGAACAACCATTAAAGGAAATCACCAGCCTAATCAGAAAAGAATCCTCAGCCGCCACTTCACAATTTATATTCTATGAGCACTTTGTTGCTTAAAGGAATGGTTCTTGCAAAAAATGAAAAACCTGTTATTATCTGCTTACCCACATCACCAAACCCTTATACTCTGAATCAAATGCAAGTCTCTTTGGATAAAACTGTCGACGAAATGCAGAAATGTATGTTGATTCTTGCATGTGCTGTAACCGTAAGTGACATGCCAGTTCAAACATGCAAAATACACACCCGAGAACTGCCGTGGAACGTTTTCTGTTCTTCATATACTTGATATACTCATACTCATATACCAAGGTTTGGAACCACATGTGTGAGTTAATAATAATAATAATAATGTGGCATAATTTTATATGGGTGAACTACTGCTTTAAGCTTTATATTAAACAGACATCTGTGGAAGGACTAATCCACACACTTTTAGCATGAAACATTAATGCATGACTAGTGGCAAAGTACCGGATACAGTGTCTGACCCCATCTGGGGTTATAATAGACGTACCATATTTGCTCAGTTATCGTGGCTCTGTGATAATGAATGAAGACTAGTCATCCAGAGAGCCTAATGACTGCAGAGCTGAAAGTGAGCATGAAAACTATTGCAGGTCATTCACCTGTAGTAAACAAGGCATATAATACCACCAAATCCAAATTCAAAAGCAGATTTAATAAAAGACGGGGAGAATGTTGGAAATAGATCTTCTTCAAACCATTTGGCTGAGATCACCTGTGTGCTGGGATCATTAGAGCCTCGTACATCTGAAAAAGCAGCTGCCCTTGGAGCTCATATTGGGGTCAGGGGTCATGGGCACAGTGAGAAAGAGAGGGCTCTTGCATGGTTCCCAATTCCTCAGTTCTGGTTCCAGCCTCCTCTGAGTCATGCCAGGAATTATGGGTACCAGCACCGGCGAAACCTCAAACCAAAGCCTACACTTTAGAAGTGAAGCGTCAGAACTAGGCGCCTGCTAAGACTTCAGGCTCTCTCTCGCGCTGTCAGTCACTCTTCCTCCCCCTCACTCCCTTGCTTCTCACAGACAAAACACTAACACCCCTCTTCCCACACGCAATGCATGAGGCATCTGAGCTCGTCTCCTGCCCCTTACCGCAGAACTAAAGGTAGTTTTAGCCTGTGGCTATGGAAAGCTCCTGTTTCTTCACAACTGGATCTTGACTATACTAGTTTCAAATCTGTATTTTATGCCAGTTGTTTACATTTTATTTATCACACAGATGTGTGGCACTTAAAACGTGCCTGTGCTGGTTCTTTCTAGCAGCTGCCGTCCTCTCTCTCTGGAGATCCTGAGTGATGTGAATCCACAGTAAACAATCCCTGCCTGTCGTCTCTATATGCCCCTTGAGACAAACACTGCCTCAGGCTCTTGACCTACACCTCCTCTTCCCTCTATATCATTCTCTTTCTCCCGTCTGTCTGCTTTCCATCTAAATCCTTCCTTTTTACAGTTGCTCCTGTTTTTTTCCTGCTCTCACACTCCTTATCTCGCAGCAGACAGAATTCCTCTTGCAGCGATGGGAAGACCGAACAACGTGAGCAACAGAAGATAAAGTTCACAAGTACTTAAAAAAGCTTGAGGAGAGAAAAAACAAGAAGAGGAAAAGCAAGAAGGAGGGGGGTGACTCATGGCCTCATCTAAATATTTACATGCCCTAGGTACATGACTGGCTTCTTCCAAAACCATTTTATTTTTCCAGCAACAACTGCAACACCAATTATACATGACAACACACAGTTGACCTTAAAGAGTCAACGTACCACTGCCTGTCACTATCTGCATAACTACAGCAGTCAGGCTTTACTGCACACTAGAAATAGCAGCTTTCTGTAAACCCATTTCCTATTATGAAGAACAAGCTCTTTTTCTCAGCACTAACACGGCGCCTTTCGCTTAGAGTGTGTTGCTTTGCATTTTGAGGTAGTGTATTTATGTATGTGTGTGTGTGTGTGTGTGGAGAGAGAGTGAATGTGTGGGCGCACAAGAATGCTCCTGCTTTTCTGTCTGTGCTTTACTTTAATGTCTCCTGTAGTCATGTGACATTTGTGCAGCTCAGAGACTATCCACAAAGGAGTAAACAATAAAAAAGGAGAAGCTTTGTCAACCAGTGTCCCCCTCTCCACCCCTTTCTTGTGTTGTGATTTAAGCCCCTCTCTTTCACCCTCATTTTACCTCCTTCTCTCCGTCGCTTTTTTACCAGTCTGTCTCTTCTGTCTCTCAAAGATCTTTGCCTTTCACTGCCTCCTTCTCTGTAATTTGTGTCTATAGCTGTGACTCAGCCCAGAATAAAAAGCAAGCAGAATGCATGCTGGGATATTGGAGTTCTCATTTGTTTATAAGGCACAAGAGACACACTCGCCATATCCTCATAGACACACAATCAAAGGTTTTTGTGTGTGTGGAACTGTCGTGTCAAACACTGTGTCGCTAACTCTTGAAAATTCAAAACCAAGCTACAAGAATTAAAGGAATATGATGTTTGCTATTTTAGGAATTATTATAAACAGGATTAACATCAATTTACACATGTATGTATGCAAATGGTATGTATTAATAATCATAAAATAATTGTGGAAGAAGAAGCAGCAATTATCTTGCTTCAGTAATCAATGAGGGTGGAAAAATGCATTAAGCTTTCATCATAGATAATGTATTCGCAAAATACACACACAATGCACTTTTTCACACGCTGTGAGTGCAGGATATGCCATTCGCAGCTCTGGCTTTCATTCAGCGATAACAGAACCCCTAGAGAGTAGCACTCTGGACAATGACATAGTGATCATATGGGGGCACAGAGGAAAGGATTTGTGCCAGCTGGTAGAGTTTCCTATATTCCCTTTGAAATCAGACCCTGGCGAATTGATTGGGTTGTTTATGAATCTTCTGCGCCTCGCTAAATGACCTAGGAGTGATTGCAAAAAGCTGCAACCTTACAATAATTCCAGAAGAGAAGAAAAGCAATTACTGCTTTCAAATACAAAGGTGCTCAAACTGATGCACACCAAAGTCTAAAAATAAAAGAAACGGCTATCCGGTAAAAGTCCTGAGGGGAGAATTAAAATTCATAATAGCTCACACATGTGTCCCCTGAAGGTTTTCACACAATGAGTATGTCTTCCTAACATCCAAGAGGCTGCCTGAATGTGACAGTACAATTAAAGTAATTTGATAAATGTTGTTCCGTCCTCTACACAGTCCAGGATAGTGTGAGTGGAGACATGATTCGTTCAAAGCTTTTCGAGATGGCAGTTTTTAAATTAATTGAATATAAATCTGGGCCTATGAGTAATAGAGCATGTAAAATGCTCTAAAAGAAGTAGCTTTAAGTCACAAGGATTTGGTACAAAAGACGACTCACCAAATAAATGCATGCACTAAAACTATCCCCATTTTCCCTCCGAGATCACAATCTTAATGCCACCACAATGTAATCCCAAATTTATACAGTAGGTGAACCATCGACCCCTCATTTGAAGAGCTTGCCTCAAGTACATCCTGCAGAACTTACTCCCCATTTGCCACTACAAAGTGTTCTGGTAGCTCATTCTGAATGTTCTCACTTACAGAGCAATAATAAAAGAATTTGATTAAGTTCCATTAATACTCTGGGCTTCAAAAGGCTTTGAAGTTTGAGTGAAGAAGCTAATTGAATTAAATAAAACTTGGTGTACAGTATGTGAGGGACAGCATGGAGAATTACAGACTCACTCCATCCAATGGCCCTCTTATTGATTTCTTACTACCAGCAAACACAAAACCTTGGCCCTGGAGACTCTCAAGATCCCTGAGTACACAGCTGTAGTCCATCAGCTGAGCAAAGTGAATTCTTAAAGTGGGAAGAGCAAAAGACCTCTCACTAAAAAAAACAAAAACCTTAATTCTGTCCCTTTCAGTTAATGATTAACGCCTTCCTCGACCCCCAACCACTACCGCCCGCTCGCCCGTTTCCAGCATGGCTGCCTGAATGGAGAGTGACAGTTATCTCCTGCCTCCACCTTCTCCGCTGCAAAGCACAGATGCTCGTTGCTAGTGCTCCAAGTGCACACCAACAACCCCGATGACTGCCTCACCCTCTCCTCACCCAGGCATTTAGCACCTGGTTGATTGCTGTGTTCAGGAGGGGGGCAAAGGAGAGGGTAGATATAGGGGAGTGGGGGGCAATCATGAAATCAGTGGTGACTGTATATGATGCTGTCACATCGCTGGCTCTTTAATCAGCAGCTGAAACCATGTGATAGAGCTTTTATTGTGGCACTCTGTCCCTTTGGCAGTGCATTACAGCGAACTGTGTCTCATCAGTCCCCGCTCTGACTCACAGAGATATTTAAGGGAGCGTGTGGAACACTCTCTTCCAGCAGCTAGAGTCATGGTGAAACCTGCAAGGCTCCTGATGTTCTGTTGCACAGCCTCTTCCCTCAAGACAGGTGAGTGACCAGCTCCCAGAGGGTAGGTAAGCATAAGCCCCTTTCACACCGCACATCGGACCCGGCAAATTGCTGGAACATTGCCGGGTCGCCTTCTTTGTGAAAGCAAACACATCCCGGGATTGATTCCGGCATTGAACCCGGGTCGAGGACCTAGTAACATTGCCGGGTTCAACCCGAGACGAGCACTGTGTGAACAAAAGCCAGATCTAATGCCGTGTCAAAGTGTTGACACGTGTTATCGCGCGACTCTTTTACCAGCTGTTTTGAAGGAAGATCAACATTCGCGACGAAAAAATATGTGCAAACTGTAATGAAGCAGAGATCAGTTAGTTCCTCACTTTCCGTGTTGACACCGAGATCGTTCGCTTGCTTCAGTGAAAGTATAACGTGCCTAACGTTTTCGACTCGTACATTACACGTCACGCCCTGTTGTCACGTGTCGTTACGGGACCTTTACGGGTTGTGTGTGAAAGCGCGCACATATCCCGGGTAATCACTGGCAGTATGAAAGTGCAAAATTTGGCGACCCGGGAACAAATGCCGGAACACTTTACCCGTGTATTTGCCATAATGGCAGTGTGAAAGGGGCTATAGAGGCTGTACCCTGTGTCACAGTCCCGCACAAACACGCGGGCAGAAGTGAAAGAGGCAGGCTGACCATGCTGTGCTTCCTGGTGTGAAGTCATCTTGCCGGACACTATGCACCAGTCAGATAAGAGAGCTGGGGATTACATTAGATTATCTGACAGACAGGATCAGAAGCACCCCATTGAAAGTGTCCCAACAGTGAGAGCTCTACCATAACAGACAAGCCAGGCATCTGCCCTCAGGAGCCTTGATACCATTGATTCAGGTGTACAGTCATTTCTCAGAGAGCCATTGAGAAGATTGCTTTTACTATCTATATTATGGCTGGATGCATTTCCAAATTCCATATAAGCCTCGGTTTTGCACATAGAGTGACTCTCTAGTGGTGTGCAATGTCGAGTCCTGTGAAGACATGATAGACTGCCTCAAAAGTTGTTTTACTACCATCCTGCTCCCTGTTTGTTTCCGATATCTAAGTAGCACTGCATCAGTCATTTGTGCATTTATTTGTTCTTTTGCTTGACATCTCTATTCTTATTCTTGCTTGATATCTCTATTCTTATTCTTAAGTCCTTGTGGGATACCTTTCAGTTCTTATTAGCCAAATTATATTAGCACACTGCTGACTTCAAGAACAGTACTCCATCTTCGCTATAAATACAACCCAGAACATTTTGTCAGCATTAACATCAGCATTTGTGTCTTTCCAAACCAGTGACTGAGAAGAAAAAGAAGAAAATACTGAGACTTTCGAGCTTTAAAAAGGACACAAAAATAAAAAAGTATAATACTATTGGTCCATACATCTGGCACACTATAGTCTTCTGGTAGCTTTGCGTGATAAATGGAACAAAATTTAAGTTGTAATTCACTGAAAAGAAGATTAATTGTCTGAATAATTGTTTAAGTTACTTCACAGATTATTCATCAATAACAATGTAACTATTTCAGTCCATTCCCCACACAACTCCTCATTACTTTAGTGGTGTTTTTGCATATCTTTTTAAAGCTTTAAAGTTTCAGTGGCCATTCATTGTAATTGAATGAAAAAAAAAAATCAAACAGTATCACATTTTCATCTTTTCAGGGAACAAATAAAGCGATAACTAGCCTCAAACATCTTTGGTTATTTTGGAGCGATATGCCAATGGTCTAATCAGATTCAATTATATATGCTAAGTGAAGCTAAAAGTGCTACTGCCAGATCCGGAGATCAGCTGAATGGATTCAAAAACAGTTAAACTGAACTGTTTAACTCTACGGGAGTTAGAAAATTTACAACTGTACAACTGTAATTTCCAAAGTAGTGGAGTGTTCATTCAAAATCTTTCAAAATTGATGCTTAAAAACATAACTCTTGTTGTGAACCGCATTCATGACTAGCAGGCTGACGTCAATAAATTATTCTATTCTTTCCTCTCAATCCCATCCTGTAGTGTCACCTCATAACAGCAAACTTCACCCAGTGAACCCCACTGCCGTGCCACAGTAACCAGCACAAAAAACATTACGCAGTGGTGTTGGCACTGCCCAAGCCAAGCAGCCAACATCCTGCCAGATCCCTGCCTGCATAAATACTCTGACTAATTCCCACTGAGTACAGCCATTGGCACCCCAAAGGCTCTCTCTCACCCCGCTACATTCACCCCTTTCATTCCCTAGTACGACTCCGCTCACTAACCTTTTATATGGAAATCATCCCTGTGCATCTAGGGGCCATGAGGAGTAATGGGAAACTATTAAGAATCTGTTTAGCAGCATTCACATCTTTTAACAAGCTTTAGTGAACTGAAATGTCAGGGGAAAGCCCTGAACAAGTGTTTGTTTTAATGAGGGTTGCTTGCGATTAGCATCCGTCTGCTTTCAACACTCAGCAGCACTTGAGCACTTCCATCCACACTGGTTTCAGGATACTGGGATTCATAGCACATCATAGGCTGAATATATACATGGACTGGGAGGAAGATACACAAAAAACTGTGTACCATTGAAACTATTTCATTCTCAGACACAGCTTTGTTTACATCTTACGTAATCAAAAATAGACCCTTAAGTAAGCGGTGATGCTCCATTTCACTGCATGACGACATATTGATTTCTTAATAGCATCAATCGAACATCATTTCCTAGTGTAATGACCAAGACAGAGAAGTTACTGAGGGAAGGAATTCCATAATCAAGAGTGCAGTGGTCAGTTGGCTGTCTAACAAAGGCTCTTCAGAGACACCATTAGAGACATCGCAACTGAACTGGAAATACAATTAACACACTGATCCATCTAATGAGCCAATCAAGGATATTGACACCAGCCCGGTTCCAGTAAAAGCATTCATCCTGTGCTTTTAGATGGCACATAGAGTCTCATACTGCATATACCAAATCTGTAATGTACAAACCAGCTTCCAGAGCTGTACCCCGCCCTGATCTCCTCGTGCAGCCCACACACAGAGGGGTATTTTTAGCGTATCACCCTGTCTATGAGATGGAAAGCATAACTCCCCCTCTGCAGGCTGGGGCTGCTGGGGCTCTGTTATTTTAATCCAGACTAGAGAGAGAGAAAGAAAGAGATACAGAAAAAGAGGGAGGGAGTGAGTCATCAAAAGCTACCTTTGTGTCACTGTAGAGTTGTCTTCTACAGCACCATCATCTCTCCATCTCTCTCTGCACCAATCTATCTTACATTGCAGACACATATAATTGCGATAGATCATCTATCCATCTATCTGTTTTTATATTATATAAATATACACTGATCATCCATAGCATTAAAACCACTGACAAGTGAAGTGAATAACATTTGATTATATCATTACACTGACACCTGTCAAGGGGTGGGATATATAAAACAGTCAGCTCTTGAATTTAATGTTTTGGAAGCATGAAAAATTAAAAAACAATTGTTTGGGGTGTTCCCGCTTTTTAGTGGTTAATACTTACCAAAAGGGGTGCAGGAAAGGACAACTGGTGAGCCAGCATTTAGGGTCATGGGTGCCCAAGCCTCAATGATGCATGTGGGGTGCGAATGCTAGCCTGTAGCAGTTCCAAGGAGAATGACGTATGAGTTCAACTTTGCGCAAGCACCGATTAGAATTGATGTGCGCAGAAATGCAGTGGAGACATCAAAACAAAACAACAATTACTTATTAGAAGTACAAAATGAGGATTTGTAAAGAAGAATGTCGGAGGATTTTGATATAAGCCAAGAGGATACTGGTTTTCCTTTGCTAAAGTAATAAAACTTTGCTTCCTTTGCTATTGTTAACAAACGGTTTTCACGAGATTCACCAGTGCATGCACAACGCCGACCTCATACGTCATCAGCCCAGAGCTGCTTCCGTTTTACAACAGTGAGCGCAAGCTAAGAGGTTAAAGTGATTATTACGTTTTGAATATGGATATTTTTCTTACTAAAACGTATCGATTTGCTACAGAAGGCCTTTGTTCACCCCCCGGAGCCATGTGAGATACTTTTTTGAATGGATGTGCTTTTTATTAAACTTCTCATGGACCAATGCATTGAAACACCCGCTGAGTGGCATCAAACAGCTTGAAAGATCAAAGACAATTTTTTAAAATAACTCAGACTTCAAGATGAGTAATTTGTGGGGTAATTTTCCTTTTTGGGTGAACTAACCCTTTAAGACATAACCGATTGAGTTTACTAGAATACTTGCCAAAGTGGGTATTTTAACATCCATCCATCCATCCATCCATCCATCCATCCATCCATCCATCCATCCATCCATCCATCCATCTATCTATCTATCTATCTATCTATCTATCTATCTATCTATCTATCTATCTATCTATCTATCTATCTATCTATCTATCTATCTATCTATCTATCTCCTATCTATCTCTTCTGATTTACACTTCGGTTCTTTCCACGGTGTAAATCTGAAGATTTTATCTAATATGGCAACCTTCACAATTGATTTGTCACACAAAATTTATAAAGACACAATGATATGATAGCAGAGTATGGAAAAACATATCATGAATGCTAACTGGTATAATGAGGGAAAATGATATTATGAGTTTAATTGTAGGAAACAGGATAAGAATTTGAGCAGTGTTTTCATTTGGTAATTGTATCTTATTCACTGTTGAATTGTAAAATCAATCTCCAGGTTATGGTAGTTGGCCTTGCATAATGGCACTGATATACAGATGAGTGGCACTGAATTGTCAACAGTGGAAAGCAATAAAAGATTTAAACAGAAACCTATGAGGGTACATTCACTTCAACATAGGTATTACACCTATATTTCTTAGGATTAATTAAGTTATAGTGAGAGGATAATAATTATGCTCATTGATAGAAAAGGCAAAAACAGTCATTAGTGGGAGAGCGAAGAAATCTATTCCATGGAGCATTTAGCTTAAACCACATTCACCCTGAGGCTACACTGTAGTCACATTGTGTTGTTTTTGGAGACTCTTGTCAAAGCTAAATCGTTAAAAAAGATTTGAGACAGAAAAATTATATTTTAAGTTAGACTATCTGGAGGAAGTGTCAGGCTCTTTTTCACAATGTCGAGTCTGTCTATCTGTGTTACTCCAGCTGTGAAGCCCTTCCAAAATCAATTTTCTCTGAATGTTCGGAGCCTTGACCTCTATCAGCAAATGGGCATCAGCAATGGTTGACACTGACTTGCTTTTACTAGAAAGAACTATTCAGATTCTGGCTTGGTGATGTTATGCTTTCTAATCGAATCCTACTGGCTTGTATTTATAGTGTTTTCACACTCTTTTATAGTTCATGTGATTAGATTGTGTTTGACATTGGGCTACTTTAAGGCAATGGCCTGCATCACATGGAGAAAGAACCTTGTGTGAGAGTTTGTCATTTTATCTTCAATTGGAAAAGCGGTTGGATTATTTTAGACACTTGGGTCTATGGCTGGTAATGCTGAAGGATCCATTTAGGCTGTGCATCTACAGTCGTGGCCAAAAGTTTTGAGCATTACATAAATATTAGTTTTCAAAAAGTTTGCTGCTAAACTGCTTTTAGATCTTTGTTTCAGTTGTTTCTGTGATGTACTGAAATATAATTACAAGCACTTCATACGTTTCAAAGGCTTTTATCGACAATTACATGACATTTATGCAAAGAGTCAGTATTTGCAGTGTTGGCCCTTCTTTTTCAGGACCTCTGCAATTCGACTGGGCATGCTCTCAATCAACTTCTGGGCCAAATCCTGACTGATAGCAACCCATTTTTTCCTAATCACTTCTTGGAGTTTGTCAGAATTAGTGGGTTTTTGTTTGTCCACCCGCCTCTTGAGGATTGACCACAAGTTCTCAATGGGATTAAGATCTGGGGAGTTTCCAGGCTATGGACCCAAAATTTCAACATTCTGGTCCTCGAGCCACTTAGTTATCACTTTTGCCTTATGGCACGGTGCTCCATCGTGCTGGAAAATGCATTGTTCTTCACCAAACTGTTGTTGGATTGTTGGAAGAAATTGCTGTTGGAGGGTGTTTTGGTACCATTCTTTATTCATGGCTGTGTTTTTGGGCAGAATTGTGAGTGAGCCCACTCCCTTGGATGAGAAGCAACCCCACACATGATTGGTGTCAGGATGCTTTACTGTTGGCATGACACAGGACTGATGGTAGCGCTCACCTTTTCTTCTCCAGACAAGCCTTTTTCCAGATGCCCCAAACAATTGGAAAGGGGCTTCATCGGAGAATATGACTTTGCCCCAGTCCTCAGAAGTCCATTCACTATGCTTTCTGCAGAAGATCAATCTGTCCCTGATGTTTTTTTTGGAGAGAAGTGGCTTCTTTGCAGCCCTTCTTGACACCAGGCCATCTTCCAAAAGTCCAAAAGCAAGCTCTGCACTGGTGGCACTCCGATCCCGCAGCTGAATCCTCTTTAGGAGACGAACCTGGCGCTTGCTGGACTTTCTTGGATGCCCTGAAGCCTTCTTTACAAGAATTGAACCTCTTTCCTTGAAGTTCTTGATGATCCTATAAATTGTTGATTTAGGTGCAATCTTAGTAGCCACAATATCCTTGCCTGTGAAGCCATTTTTATGCAACGCAATGATGGCTGCACGCGTTTCTTTGCAGGTCACCATGGATAACAATGGAAGAACAATGATTTCAAGCATCACCCTCCTTTTAACATGTCAAGTCTGCCATTCTAACCCAATCAGCCTGACATAATGATCTCCAGCCTTGTGCTCGTCAACATTCTCACCTGAGTTAACAAGACGACTACTGAAATGATCTCAGCAGGTCCTCAGCAATGAAATGCAGTGGAAAGGTTTTTTTGGGATTAAGTTAATTTTCATGGCAAAGAAGGACTATGCAATTCATCTGATCACTCTTCATAACATTCTGGAGTATATGCAAATTGCTATTATAAAAACTTAAGCAGCAACTTTTCCAATTTCCAATATTTATGTAATTCTCAAAACTTTTGGCCATGACTGTAGGCTTATGCACTAAAAATGGGCTATTCATACAGTAGACAGCATCTTTGTTTCTGCAGCTGCATTTGTCTTATCTGGTCCTCTCTCTCTCCCACTCACTCATGAACAAAATCATTCTTTTTCAGCTCCTTTTACCTCTTCTCATGTGTGTCTCTTAGCACTCCATCTTTCACGATCTATTCAGTCATTCCTCAGTACACAGAATGAAAATCTCTCTCTCTCTCTCTCTCTCTCTCTCTATCTTTCCACATCTGGCCACCCTCTGATGAATGGACTTCTATCACTGCTCAGCTAAGGGATACATCAATGAACATAGACATCATGTTTCAACTGATATTTCTGATGGTAATTGAAGGCGAGACATATAGGAAGCACTGTGGTTACTGACTGCGCACTGGGAGTAGTTATTGGCAATGGATTGAGTGGATGCAGCAGAGGAAGCGATTATTAGTGGAGAGATGAAAAAAGCAAGGGCAGAAATATAGAGCAGTAGAAAAGCTTTACTTACAATGGTGGAAACACTTTTTTTCTATTTACATGTGACAGCAATAAAAAACGTGGATGTACCTGAAAAACTTAACAGAGCGGAATGTGTCTAAAGAGAATGAGGAAGAACTTGTTATTAAGGAGTGTTGTCAAACTCCCATTGCGTTGTGCTTAGTTGTTTTCGGTTGCTGAGCAACATAACAACTTGACGCATTCATTTAAAATTCAGCTGATGTGCAGTGGCTTTGAATGGGTCTCGTTGTGCTTTTGTAATATTCATTTATTTTGTTTTTAACTCATGTTACATAATGTAAAGCTGTTTGGGCACTGATGCCAGATTCATCATTCATTTGTTATGAATAATCATCTCTTGGATGGCATCCATCAACATCCAAATGAAAAGAGAAAATAATGAAATCAGATGAAGTACCTTTCATTTGTTAAGTAATTAATTTACTGGACAGTTCGAAAATGTTATATATTTAAATTTAAAAAATGCCATTTTTTGATCATGTTTTAAGATTTTAGTCATACTACCCACCACTAGCAGCTAAAGGGTTAGCCCCTGGTTAGCCACAGCCTTGCCTTAAGAGCGTCTGCTCTAGGAGGCTCTAGCAGTGTAAGGCAGGGAGCGTGTATGGGCTGCCGATCAGCAGTATGGCCAAACAGACTGGTCGTCTCCAACTCTGTCCCCAGACACATGCAAATAGTCAGTGACACTGGCACATACAGGCACATACTCACAAACACATGAAAACAGGATAACGCTAACACGTGTTTGCAGCAGGCATTTTGCCTTGCTCATTATGAGAACTGGCTAATTTTGGTTCGACCTTTTAGGCCCTATCGTACACCCGGTGCAAAGAGCAGTACAAAGCGCAGTGTATTTTTGCTAGTTTCAGCCTGATGCAGTCCTCATTTTCCTGTCCTGGGGCATTGTTTAAATAGCAAATGCATTTGCACCCATTTGTGGTTCTAAAAAAGAGGTGTGTTCAGGTGCATTGTTGGCGTGTTTCTATTTTCAGGAATTTAAAATAGACTGCGCCATAGATAAACTCAAACCTGGTCTGAAGTCTAAAGTCAATGGCACAATATTGTTTTTTTCATAAAAGAGCGCATTAGTAGAAAATGCGCCTTTGGGTGTGTCCACAACGCATGTTCACTTTGCTTATTACACACAGGTACACGCAGCAGCACACATTTTTAAATATGAAACAATAAAAGATTAAAATGTAAAAGATTATAATTGTATACATAACTATAAAAATGCCATAATGGATAGTCATTGCATGTATTAGAATTAGGCTACTTATTTGCTCTGATTGGTTTATTGCACGTTATGCCCAAAACACACCCATTACTCATTGAGAGAATAGGGACAACTCGTTTAGACCATGTGCCCAGGCTCATCGGACATGCCCTGAGTGCACCTGCGCCATGCGCTTTAGACCATGTGCTTAGATCGTTAAAAAAGGGCCCTTTTAACTTCAAGAGAGCCATTTAACTACAAAAAAACACATCTGACATAAAATCCAGCCTGACAAGCTGATTGCAGCCATTATAGTAAAACACAGGTTGCTGAAGAATTCTTATGGTACTGTGGTGTTAAGCACATTGCCCTGATAAAGGACAGGTCACAAGAAAAAAATGGCACATCCTGAGCGGAGATGTGGTGAGATTGTAGGAACAGTATAAACTGCCTTATGAAATCCATAAACATTGATATTACAAAAACAATATGGGGGGCATGCAGGTAGTTCACATAGCTTGCGTGCTCTGTCCGAAAATATTCTTAAATTAAATAGTAAATATTACATAAACAATAACCAAAAATGAGCTGTTTTGTTCGGTTAAGAATAACTGGAAGTGAATGACACTGGGAGCCAGACACATTACACTTACAGTACAAATGGCCACAGCCTTTCTATTGAGAAAAATAAGGTGGATTATTTGTTTACCTACTATTCTGAAATTTTAGCAACTTGCTAACTTTAAAGTAGCAATGTAAAGGAAATAACTGCATATCTTTTATTCTGTTTTCTGTCCCTTATCTGAGAGAAATGGATTATCGAAAAGAACAAAATAAGGCGAGTACTTGGTTCTGTCCATCAGATATTGATTGGATAGAGGCAGAACTGAATGTGAGCTTGCAGTCAATTAGAATTAAGGGGCAGAATTTAGGCAAACTAAATGAAGTCGGACATACTTCACCAGAAGGAAGTCTATCTTAAATTGAACTCAAAAACAGCCATGCGCTTACCCATACACACTGCCCTTTTCCGAAGCAAGATACAGATGTGATGCTCAGTTCACACTGGACGTTCAGGCTGGTTGGATTTAATTTCATTATAGTAGGAGCTTGGGGCCTCCTATCCTATTTATAGTGCTCACAAAGAGGCAGGCTGGATCCATGAGGTCATGCTGCTGTGGCCTCATGAGTGATACAACATGAGCCAGTCATAGCTGGGGTCAGCCTCGAGTTTGATTTGAGCAAAAAAATGGAAGACAGCCATAAATCCGTTAAGACAGCGGGCATCACTAGCCCCACTTCTTCTTTTCATCAGCCCTACCTCTCTTTCCCTCTGTCTCTCTCTCCTACTCTCAACCCATCTTTCTCTCCCTCTGTGCACTCTCCCTGTCCCTTTCCTGTCCTCGGTCCACCTGTCTATCTCCACAGAACGCCTAGACCCCTGCGTCGACTCCCATCACGACGACAGGATTTAAACATAGACGACGACAAGTGCCCTAATCTGTCAGGGGCAATAAGCATCTCAGGAGCAGAAGAAGAGGGGGGCAGGGTGGGCACTGCGATATATGTGTCAACATCACATTCCACTGCATTCCATTAAATTTTATCGAATTGTTCGTTTGGTGTCCCATGTAAGCATAACATAGGATGCACAAATATACAGCTGAAAAAAGTGTCCAATAGCCTTCGTCATCCCTATAGGCCTGACTACACGATCATTTCACGCGCACACAGGGGCAAACATGTAAACAAGTGCAGAGGGGACAGGAGAAGCCGCAAAACTAGGGCAAGTGGAAGAGCAGACTGTGATAATCTGAATTTAAGAGGGAGAAACAAGGTCTTGCTGTGCTTAGTGTTGATGCTAATGAATTACCCTTGTTGAAGTCATCACTGGCTCTCTGCCCGTTCCCAGCATCACAGGAAATTTTAGCTCCTGCTCTTTTGCAGATGTCCAGACCCCTGCTGCCAATCACAGTGCAGCAGAGCACAGCGCTGCTGGGGAAATCTCTAACACATGGGCCCATCCAGAAGCAGCACTCAAGGGCCTTTCATACTGCACTTGGTTCATCGTCATTCTGAACCCCAAATTTCTGTTACGCTCCCTGATTTTAAATGTAAAGGAACTTTTCACACTTGTAATCTATAAGCGGGGTTAGCACTGCTTTTTAACAGGGGTTATGAAACCCTGCTCCAAAGCAGAGTCAGCACTGCTTTTGCTGTGTTAAACCCACATGAAATGATGCAGTGTTATAATGTTAATGCTAAATGTTTAGCAACACAACAGTCAACAGTTCTTCATATTCACATGCTTTGGACTGTCACAAAAACACTGTGCAATGTGTAGCAGTTGTTTCAAATGTGAAAAATGTGAAATGGTAATGGGAAATGTGTCAACTGGAGGCTGAAATATCAATTTATAATCAGAAAAGTGCAATCTGGAGTTTGGGCAGAAAGTTAGTCACGTGAATTCAGTGCCTGAACCAACAGAAAGCTTGGTTTGTGTGAGTTTATACATTTATACACTTGACAATGGACACTTTTTGCCTGCAAAATTTTGCTGAAATGTCAATAACGTGACCGCACTTATAGTATATTCAGCAATATATTGAGGATGCACAATGCTAGAGTCATTATGTAAACAGGTTGCATGCTGTGTTTGTCCAAGCAATGACACTGACACGCAAAAAATCCCAAATAATAAAAAAAAACCTATGGTTTTGGAATGTACATTTTGAAATGTCAGATTATGAATAGGGCTGGGTATCGAGTTCGATACTTTAGGCACCAAATTAATTGCCTTTTCGATACCTAATCAAAGAAAAACACGATGTGTTCGACTTGACACAGCACTGCGCAGATCAATAGGTATTTGATATCAAAGTACCGCGAGAGAGATCTGAAAGCTTACGGAGCCGTCTGCTGTCTATAGCTTTATTCTACGTTTCAGAAAAAAAACCTTCTTCCACACCACACGACCGAAAACCTCCATTGAGTGTTTGTAAGAACTTCTGATTATGATCCAATGTGTGTTTTGGCCCCATAATGTTGCTGAAATATGTTATTTGTAGCCATTTATATCAAGCTAATTGCTACACCTGCGACAGGGGAGGTTATAAACGTGTAACATGATTGACATATGAGCAGTGAATGAGCTTCACACAGCGTTCACAGAAGAGTAAACACAGGCAGAAAGCGCTGGAAGCAGCTAATGTTCTTCAGTAAATCAGTGAAGAATTAATAGAAAAGATATTCTAAGCTATGCATTATAAAACAAAAACGCTCCAGTGCAATCTAGCCTAAAAGATGTGGAAACTGAAAACTATTTGAATTTTTTTACAATTATTAAAACTGATTTATTGTGTTGGTAACATTTTGTTCCTTCATGCTTTTTATGGTTGTTGTTTGTTTTTGTGCTGTGGCTCAGGAGATGAGTGACAAGCTGAAAAAAATATATATATCGAAATATATATATCTGGTATCGAAAAAACTATCATTCAGGAAACGGTATTGAAAACTTTTGAAAGATAGCCCTTCTTACGAATACCCAGGAATAATGGTTGACCCCGGGTAAAGTGTGAGTAGTTCAAATGTGAAACAGGATTACCCAGGATTCAGTTTACCTGGAGTTCACAGTGACCCAGGGTTAACTATTTCAGGTATGAAAATCCCTACATAAATCTCGAATTTGAGAATAATAGACTTAGTCCCAGCATGGAAGGGAATCCTGGGGTACACAGGGGATCGTAGGTCTTTAAATACCACGAGAGGCATGAGTTTTGTACTATGACTGTTCTGCTTACGGGCTGGGATTCCAGATCAGACAAGCTACATCTCCTGAATCAGCTTCACAGAGGTCAAGAGATGGTCCTGAGGGACCGAAGCTGT
This sequence comes from Carassius carassius, assembly GCF_963082965.1. Lineage (NCBI taxonomy): Eukaryota > Metazoa > Chordata > Actinopteri > Cypriniformes > Cyprinidae > Carassius > Carassius carassius. Next base: position 26,169,174 of record NC_081763.1, on the reverse strand, counting down.
GTCCATTACTGTAACTCAGCACTGTGATGTAATGACCAGATCAGTCAGACGTTTGTCGATACCTGCCGTGTCCTAGCATCAATAATGCAAGAGCCTGTTCTAAGTTTATCATGAATTATCCGCTGCGGTTTTGGTAAAAAAACAATCACAGTACATTAAATACAGCTCAGCACTGATGCTACAGAGCAGGAATGTGTTTCGACTGAAACCAAGAGACATTTTAAGCATCCCAGCAAGTACAACTTGTAGGATCCCTGGAACCAACCCGAATGTATATTTTTTTAACAAAATGTTAGTTGTTTGCAGGTTATGTAATGCGAGTGACTCAGAAACAGCAGTTTCCAGTCCAGTTCACACATGACCAGACCACAGCCGACTCCAACCGAGCAGGCCGATGCATCCTCCCGCTCTTTCTTTCTCTCAAAGGATATTCATTTTGTAGACTAAACTGTGTGCAACCTCAAAATCACGACATACCAAACCAGCGATCATGAAAATATTGCATAATAAATTCACTGAGGATGCGGTAATTATGTTTATCTGTGAGCCGGTTCGTTGGACCGAGTCATAATGTTGTCTAAATGACTAATGTTTAGCATGGAGACGTGTATTTGCGAGCTAATTCATTATTGGCTAGTATAAGCAAACGTAATATTGTCTTGGATCATGGTTCAGTGTGACAGTCAGAGCCATATTTTGCTGATACCGCAGCCATCTGTCCTTCCCCAGTGAGCAGGAATGACACTTTCTTATAATTATCCTGTGGGTTGAAGCCAGTCTATCTAGGGGTTACAAATTCCTGGTGACATTGTATATCAGGTAGGACAACAGGAAACCCTGCCTCAAACATAACAGGTGGATCACATACATTTTAACTGAGGGACGCTCTTCATATCTCTCTAACACCACACTGTAAAAAAATGACTGTGATTTTAACGGTAAAAAACTGTGAAAATGCTACAGTACAAACCTGTTTACTGGTTAACGGTAATTTCCTGTAAACTTACGTTCCCAGAATTCTCTGCGTTGCATTTCAAATTTTGTTTGAATTTGATGTTTTTTCTTTGAAATAACTATGTTTCTTCTTATTTTTTTCTCATCTGTTATGTTTATTAGGTTTGTATGTTACATAAAATGTTGTTAAATTAATGTTTATTGCATATTTCAGTTTAATGAGTCTCACCATGATGGTGTTTAGTGCTTGTGTGAATGACACCGTGCACCTTCTATGTATCTTATTATTTAAAAGCTGCTTGTGATGGGCTTTGTTTCACCACATGACTCTCTCATCACCACCTGCTTTTGGTGGTTACCAGTGTAATACAAAGGTACAAAACAGATTTCAGTGCTTCAATAAGTTCGTATATTAATATTATATCAGTTAAATTATGGTATTAAACTGTAAATATAAAGTAAAACCGTTAAACCTACAACAGTGTAACTGTATTTTTTAAGGTATAAAACCGTTAAACCAAAAACGGTATAATTTTTTAACAGAATTTTTTACGGTATAATTCTGGCAACCACAGCTGCCGGTTTTTTACCGTATATTTTACGGAATATTTTTAACAGTGCAGGTGTGGTAATGCACTCGGCTCAGCTCTGTTTTGTTTGCTGTCCTGAATTTGAACTAGACTCACATGCAATGATCTGTTTGGCTGACAACTCTGTGACATGTCGGTCTCTCTCAGAACTGCCGTCCATTGAGACAAGAGTCCACAGTGCTCACGCACTCGCATTCAGACATGCTTACATATTCAGAGAGGGTCCAAGTTCCCTTGACGGATGTCACTACACAGCTTATCATCAAAATGTGAGAATGAAGGCTGCTGCTGTGGAGCAGCTTGATTCAGGATGTCTGTCTGATAACACACAGAATTCAGGACTCCTCACACCTCCACACAGATCCTCGCGGAATACTGCCGTGCTAATGCTAAACAGACGACTGTGAGAATTTACCTCTTTGCAGACAACCAATGGCAACCTGGGAATTTAAAACGTCACCCTGCATCAAGTAATACACTGTCAAAGAAACATTATGGCTATGGCTTTTTGTCCATATTAGCATATGAAATTGACGGTTGGGGTTATTTATGAACAAATTATATTATGGCTAAACTAGACTATTTTACATGGGATTGAAGCTGCATGAAAGAGGCAAATATTCATATAAAATAACATAAGTGTACTTATTTGCACAATGTACTTCACAATTGAATCTATTTTCATTTAAGTGAGAATCACATTTTTACTGATTGGTTAAAATGTTTTAATCTCCAGCTCTAACCTGCTGTGAACTTTCTGAAGCCCATCGGATTATGTTTTCTAAGTAATTTAGAAAGAGTAACAGAAAACATTTCAGCACACACACACACACACACACACACAAACACACACACACACACACACACACAAGATAAATAAAAATAAAAGTATTTAACACAGAGCAATAATGCCCGAAATAGCATCACTGTCTCCATCAGAGATAGCAGTTTAATTGCAATGGTTTCAATAGGTAGTGATTCTGATTCCTAAAAAAATCAATTTAATTGATCATAATTTGAGCGATTTAATTTAGGCTCTTTAGAGATTCTGATGTTTCACTGCAGTGCATATATCAGCTATTATACAATGTGTTCGAACATTTCTCAATCTTAATTTATATCGCATTATTTTGGCTATTTGGTTTCAACTCAAGTGTTAATAATTAACTTTTTTGTTTTTCAGTAATTCCAGAAGTCCTATCATTAACTTCTTGTCAATGATCTTTCAAATTTTATCTAGTGTGTATATATATTATAAATTGTCTACATAAGTATACTTATGTCAGTCTGCTTCACTGCAAAAGCAGGTGTTCAGCAGCTATGTGAATCTACTCCATCAGCATCTTCCACTTTCTTCAGACCTAAATAATGCTAGAATTCAATCCTCTAATCATATATGTTACAGTAGATGTTGTGTAATGTGGAAAAGCTCCTGGTTTCACTCTTCCAGGCATTAGGCAGGGAGATATAGGCAGGTCAAAAGAGGGTGAGCATGGTGCAGCTTAGCCTGTTGGTGCACGGATAAAAACAGATGTCGCTTACCGTGACATCACATGCCCAAACCTGAGGTCCAACGTTATCCATGAAGCTGGATGCCTAATGCTTGCTTATTAAAGCACTCGACTGAGCTACACTAATATAAAGTTTAGACAATATAAATCTAAAGTTTTTTTCCAAAGACTGTGCTGATTGCTTTTTTACATGCAAATAAAATGAATGGTTTCACATTTTTATTTTCCATGGAAGAAATACATATTGATTTGGAACCACATGAGGGTGAGTAAATTAATTAAAATTTTATCTTCAAGCTGTATCAACAGCAACTGTGGCATCCAGTTGATTTCCACAATACTGAATTGTCTCTGACAAAATGCATTACAAGCAATGCACTTACAATGGAAGTCCATGGGGAAAATGTACAGTGCCAGAATAAGCATGAAAAATATACAATTAGCCCCTGCCCCTTTAATCAGCAATGGTAAAGTGCCCCTTTGGTTACTTGCAGTTGTGCCATGCTTTCTTTATTGCTTAGAGTTTGGGATTTAAAAGAAGCGTTCCATTCTTACCAAATACGAATTTGTACAATTAAGCAGCCTATAAATCTCTAATACTTTATCCTATTATAGCAGATTTTTACCAGTGTCAGATTTGAGATGGAGGACAATGTATATGCATAGTTTCCTCCAGGTATTATATAGCCATTATCTCCTCGGTTTTGCCTAATTTCTCCACATCTGGATTGGAGCATGGGTATTTGAAGAGCGTCTCATGCTGCAAGCATGGAATAATCCCATTAAACTTTTTCAGAAGCTTTAACTTGGTAATGATCGTGTAGATTTCAGATAGCCAGCCTAATTACACAGCAGAGATGGAGCAGAGGGAAACCACAGGTATCTTGAGAGCAGGCGGATGTGTCTGGGTGTGAGCTAAAAGGCTGGTGCGTTACTGTAAAGTGTCGTGGGGAACTGATGGATGGCACAGAGAATGCAAGGGCTTCGTGAAAGGCAGCAGTATCATTTACAGGGCTGTACCCACAGGGAATGGGAGAAGTAATAAGTGACGGCAGAAAGTCTAATGGCGGGCAGTTCATTCAGCCACTGGGGAAATGGACGAGAGGAGGAGAATTAGATGAGTTTCCTGGTCCTCTGATGATCTCTGCGGACATGCACGGGAGAGGGAAGAAATTATAGATTTTAAGATAGGCCAACGGTGTGATTAACTCAGCAGTGATCATGAGCAAAGCGCGAGAGACAATGTAAGTGGCACACAAGGCCAGGGGAAGAAAGAAAGCACAACAGGGAGCACAAAAGGCGACTGGAGGAAAGAGAAAGCAAGGGATACAGAGCGAAAATCAGACAAATAAGATGATAAAGATGAGAGAGAGAGAGAGAAAAGCAAGCAGACTGCTGAGATCGAAGTCAGTGATTATCACGCGCAAAGAATCAAATGAACACAGGCTGGTGAATATGCTCAAAGCCAGAGATATGAGTGAGAGACACTCATCCGTCAAAAAAGGAAGGAGGGGCCAAAGCCACCAGACAATAACAGACTCAAGTGTCGGGGGGTTTCAATAAATCAGCGAGGGATCATCGGGGCAACAAAGATGACATTTGAAAGAAACAGAAAAAAACACTCAAACACAGGATGCGTAGCATGTTGAGTGCTTTGAAGTATGAAAATTCTGAGGGCAGCAAAGGCAAATAAATGTGGAGCCTAGGTAAGCAATATATGGGAGGATAGATTGCATTTTCGGCAGTGAGGAAGGAGAAGCAGATGCCTTGAGATGAACAATAATGGCCTTTAGTATGTAGCTACGGACTGGTTTGCATGGGGTACAAAGTATATTTACACAAAGTGTTACATCTGAAACACCAATGCAATTGTTGAGCTCATTAATCACAGGTGTATGTAATTAAGCACTTCACAATTTGACAGCTTTCCAATATACTGCCAAATAAACACAGCGCATTTTGCATGTCTCCCTCATCTAACACACCTGATTCAAATCATCAGCTCATTAGTAGAGACTGCAAGACCTGATTTGGGTGTGTCTAATAAGGAAGACATACAATGTGCAGGGCAGGGGTGCCTCCAGGACAGGTTTGAAAACCACTGGAAAAGATGAACTGCGTGTTTATTTGGCAGGATATTGGATATCTATTCAGTTCTAGGTGCAACAAAGCAGACCAGACTGAGTAAGAGGCAACAGTAGACAGAAGAAGTAATCGAAAACCAGCCAGTGACTGAGAATAATAAACTCTTATAAACAACAACTAGGAACAATGTGACTTACAGGAGATCTGTGGGTTCTCAGAGATGGCAACTTATTGAAAGTGTAAATGAACTACACATTTAGCAGCAATAAAAAATATTTTCCTCAGCATATTAAAGCAACATACTGCGCATCAGGGAATTAAACTTCCTTTTGCCTTTTTGGGCAAAATGTATCTATTTTACACAGGCACAAAATGTAACCATAGCAACAGAACTGCAGGATGAGCTGTTCAATGTCGGTCATTCTCTCCTCAGTGGTGACTTCCCAGAGTGCACTGGGTTAGGGGACACATTCAATAATGCTACCTCCTTCCCAAGGTAAGGTTGCACATGGTTTCACAAATTAATTTCATGTGAAAGAAATAAAAGCTGCCTTTGTCATCTGAGAAACGGTACTGAAGGCATGGCGTCTTATCAACTTGTAATGACTGAAAGCCAGCGAGTTTGGGAATACGAGTGACAGTTCAATATTTCAGTGAGACGTATGGTTAAAAAGGCTCAAAAAACAGTACAAGCTATAGCTGAAAGGGAGTAAACAGAAGGAAGTGATTATATTGAATAGTAAATAAAAAATGCTGCCACCGACAAAAATGAAAATTGAGTAAAGCTGAACGATCAATCCTCAGCACCAAAGGTGTTCAAAACTCTATTTGGAGTCATGGTATTTCTAATAAATCAGTCATCATGCTTCCTCTAACGGACAAACATGTATAGGTGGGAAAAATACTAGTGACAGTCCTTAAAAAAAATCATCAGAGAGAACAATGGGCTTCTATTGGCCAAAGCATCTGAGAGGTTAAAGATCCTGAGATAACTGCTGATTCCTTAGTTGGTGTGCTGAGACACATCGCCTCCAATGATTGAACTGAGAGCAGATATGCCCCGGTGAGGTTACTTTCCATTTTATAAGTCTCCTAGAAACTCATTTGAGATCAAACTGTTCCATCAAGCATCTACCTGGAAATGGTTCAGACTCTGTCAACAGTGCTTATTTGAAGGAATTCATTTAAACTCAATCGACAGCACTCGTGGCATAATTAGGGCCCCAAGAAATGTTTTTTTTTTTTTTTTTTACCCAAATTAATTTTTTGGGGATTCTGAGTTAATGGTTTAATTTTAAAATCAAATTTTATTAATCAAAATGATAAACCTTTAATAATTGAATAACTTATCGAACATTTAAGAATTATAGTTCCCTATTTAATGCATTTTTACATTCTGTGGTGTTTTTTTCTGGATTCTCTGTTTTATGGTGTAATACAAATGTATTATTACAAACAATGGTAATCAAATCAGTGCATAAAACGTCATCCATTTAAATGCTATAAAATGTAATAAGTGAAATTTGAACATTACCTTTCATTTCTTGGCAAACAAAGAGCTGATGTTTACTGTTGAAATTAAAACATGGACCAAAAATAAGTATTATTTGGTATTCCTTAAATTATTAATAATAAAATTAATTTGTTGTTTTTGTTGTTGTTATGAGATGAAAAGTACATTATGTTGTACAACAGTAATATATTTCTGTCAATTGTTTTTTTTTTTTTTTTTTTTTAGATTAAACAGAACTTTTTTTCGTCTTTGTGTATTTTGACAAAAATTGAAATGCTTGTGAAGTGAATTCTTAGAGCAGCTCTGGAGATTATATAGTGGGATGGCAGATGCTGAAAACACCACAAGTGTCACGTCAGCTTTAACTATTGTGTATTAGATGAAACTGGACCCAGAGAAGCAGAACATGTAGAATTTATATTTAATTAGTAATGATGAGAACAACTTTTCAGGTCTAAAAATACACATGCGAGTGCTTTTATAAAATTACAAGCTTCACATTTTTGTTTTAAAGGTTCAGGTTGTAGGACCTGCCACGAGAGGGCGCACTATCAAAACAATAACAATTGCATGGTTTGATGACGCCAAGAAGGAGCGTGGAATGATGGGATTTGTTGTTTCGTACCCAACCGCTGACAGCCATCAATCAGACGGAAAAATAAATCATGGATCTAACGCGAGTTCAACGATTTGCGCGAGTAGATTACATACAAAGTCAATGCAAAGATGCGGTCAGACTATGGATCAAACGCGTTCTCGCATAGGTCTAGAGACACGATGCCCCACGTTTGGCGTGTATTCTCTTGGTCGGCGTTACGTCACAAATCATGTGACCTGCATAGCAACAAGCCGCCGCCGTGTTTGAAGGGTAAAACAAACCGAAGGCAATCAAGGCAAAGCCCGAGGAAAATCAAAAAGGTATCTATTCACAGAAGTTTTGTTGTGGATTATGTCAGTTATGGATACTAACGGACTACTTTGTATTAATGATGAATGATATCTGTGTATGCGAATGTATGTCGGTGGTGAGAAGTGAAGTGAATGTAATAAAACACTCATGTAAAGCGCTTTGTGACTAACGTTAGCTAACGTTACATGTATGTGAAAGGCGCTAGCAGCTATACAAATACAGATCTTCTTTCTTCTATTACAGAATGTCTTATCAATATATAGAAAGTCTACTTGCGCCTGCATTGACCAGGTACCACAGAAAGCTGTCGCTTGTAGGTTTAACGTTACAATCTTGTCCCTATCGACATCCAGCTGAGTCCTGGGAGAACAACCCAAAGGCATGGCCCAGGCTCGAGTATCCAGACATATACAATTACCTCATCAAATCCCCTGGTGTGAACACCATGTGTACATACCATGTGTCCTACACTTGCAGTCATGTTTAAATACCCATCAAGCATCGATTACATTAACTGTTCATTTAGAAAAAAAAAAAAGTTTATTCAAAAGCACTGTGTTACACAATGGCTGTAATGAGCTCAGTCTGTCAGTGGCACAGTTTGTACAGTGTCAGTGAGGGACACGGTTTTTTCAAAAAAGCAAAAATAGACTAACTGCAGAAACGTATCTTATTCCCCACACAACTAGTGCATTTCATTGTTGCTTATCAGTGTAGAGCTGCCGACCATTATGCATAGCAATGTCATAACATAGCAACAGAAAATTGAGTGACCATCTCTGCAGTGGTATTATTTTGTTATTTCTTTGATTTGCCGAATCATTGCTAATTTTTTAGGCATGATTCTCGGCAGTTTTCTCGACATATCTGCGCTCATTTGTCTTCCGCTTCGTGTTGCTTAATGGCGAGCGCTTGTTTGTTTTACCCTTCGCCGCGGTTGCTATGCGCGCACAGTGCATTATGGGAGTAAAAGTCCCGGATGTCCGACCTCGAGAATGCCCCATTATACTAATCTTGTTGATCGTTAATAGCATAATAGCATACGTTTTCTGTAAAGATACGAATCAAAACAACTCACCTGTCGAGTAAAACACAAGCGAGATCGGCATCTCTTTCTAGTTGAAGTTTTCCGCGAAGCTACTTCTGCATTTGTCCACACACTGTTGTCATGTTGTTTCTACGTCAGGTAAAGGCTTGAACAAAGGGTAATTAACGTCATTGACAGGCGACTGCACTGCCCCGTGTCACTGTTTAGAATGGGATTTTCTCATGATTTACAAGTAGTTGAAAACATTAGAGATATTGTTAGTAACCAGCTGGACAAAATATATAACACTAGCCTAGTGTTTTTATGATATTTTACTGCAAATATCTTACAAATTGTACCTTTAAATCCTTCAGAAATTGCCCCTTTCATTCTAAGTGCTTCACTGTAACCCTCAAAAGAAAACAAGAGAGGAGTTGCAGTATTTTTTAATAATAATCAAAATTATGCCACAACTGCTGTTGATTGAGATTAACTTGCACAGAACCCTGAATATTTCTTTAAGGGTGATATAAGACTGTCAAAAAAGGTCATGAACTTCATCATCCTCAAACACGGCAAAACACGAGGCAGTAGTGTATCATTGGGCATGCAGCTGTGTATGAGGTTTAAGTTTTGGCCCCAGGCTCAGAGGAACAGATGACATTGAAGGGGTCCTCTGGACTCAAAACAGTATATTACTTAAGCTCAATAAATACATATTGGGGGCAAGGCACCCTGCTTAGGGCTCCCATTAAAAGGCTGCCGGGATATCTGCATAAAAGAATAAATATAAAAATTTGCCACTGCGAAGAAGACCCCCGGCCCCCCACCCCACCTCTTGATGTATGATGTGACCATACATGCAAATTGCTCATTATCATCCATGTCTTTCTCTTAAGCCTGCAGCATTGCATGCACAAATGCGTCCACACACAAACATAGATATACATATACACACACTATCCTATCCATACATACGTGAACAGGCTGATAACTAGCAACAATATGCATATTTTAAAAGCAGTTTGAGGTATTAGAAATGTCCACTTTTTCATCAGTTTTGATGTCAAAACGTAAACAGAGATGCACACAAGACAATGAATAGGCTAACCATATCATTACAGGTATTTACATACAATTTTTTTTTTTATAATTTACTGTGATAAAGCAATACATACTATATAGCAAATCTTTGCTGTGTGCTTATGTTGTCACACAATGAAAAGTGCTCTATCGCCCAGCTCTGTTTATAAAGCTGGTTTATATCCAAATGTATCTGCATACTCATATAAAATAATATATACTACATAGCAAATCTCAATTGCTTCACTTTTATTTAGTAGCAAAATGTAACTACATTATTATAACCAAGCTCTTTATAAAAAGTTGTTTGTATATGTACATATTAGGGGTGTAAGGGTTCACAAAATTCACGGTTCGGCTCGATACAATACACTGGTGTCACGGTTCGGTTCGGTACGGTTCGGTACGTTTTATATACAGCAAAAAGAAAAAATTGGCAGATAAATTTCCTTGATTTTTAAAAAATGTTTTATTTATTAAAACTAACAAAGTATGTTTTTTTTTTTTACATTGAACAATGATGGAGCTATTCTTTACCCATCTCCTATGGTGTTTTCTTAGCAGCATACTGTATAAAACAAAAACAGCTCCTTATAAAAAAAATGAAAATGTTATATTAGTTATGAACAAATACAAAGATGTAACTTTTTATATGGAACTCTATAACTCTTTATATTGAGTGTGTTTTTACTCAATTGGTTCTCTATAGGGCTTATGTTTTTTGGAACAAAGCAGGAATTACGGTCTGTCTGAAATGAGCTCGTGAAGGAATATTGTAACGGGGCTCAACTACATTAAGCATGTTCTTAAAACCTACGTTTTCCACTACAGAGTAAGGCGCTCGCTCACTCAGTACGCGCTGAAGGCTCGTTGCAAAATGGCTAATGCATTTAACAGACCAGAAATAGAAGATCCTCCAATAACCAACAGGTCTGGTGTTTGGGTGCACTTTGGATTCCCTGTAAGCTACAATGGTGATGATAGAATGAATGGTAAATAGTAAGGTCTCATATCCGCGGCTATAACGTAAATGTAGCCTACCAATCGCCGTGGTGATGTCTTTTGCCCTGTTTGAATCCGTTGGAAATGTCTGTCTAAATGATGCGGGGATAGTTTGTTGCGTGTATGTTTCTCCTTTTTTCCGTCTTTTCCCGGATACTGACACACTAATGTGATGTCGGCGTAAATGAGTTGACATGTTTCAAGTATTCCCGCTGGTGTTTTTTTTTTTTTTTTTGTATTCCCGCTGGTGTACCTATCGTTGTTTTTTTTATCCACCACTTTCTTGCCATCACCATTATAGCTTACAGGGAATCCAAAGTGCACCCAAACACCAGACCTGTTGGTTATTGGAGGATCTTCTATTTCTGGTCTGTTAAACGCATTGTCCATTTTGCAACGAGCCTTCAGCGCGTATTACTGAGTGAGCGAGCGCCTGACTGAGTAGCCTAACATAAACATATAAGTTGGTGTTTTTTTCTTCTTCGGGGGTGTCAGGGGCGTTGCCTGTTACGTCGTTTGGGTTATTGGGCTACCTTGTTGAACGCATATCATTATATTTCACAATTTTTTTATTTTCCAAATATAATTAATTAGTCCAACGAACCGTTCGGTCCATAATGCGTACCGCGTACCGAACTGAAAGCCTCGTACCGAACGGTTCAATACGAATGCGCGTATCGTTACACCCCTAGTACATATGTAAGCATAGATACAGTATACTTGTGTAGGGCTACACACACATACACACACACACACACTATATAGCAAATGTCAACAGCTTGATTTTGATTTTTGCAAAATGCAAACTATATTATTGTCCAGCTCTTATCTGCTAAATGCGACTGTAAGGCATCACAATATTAAGATATTTTAAAAATAATAATTTTTCTGTAATGCTGCTTTGGAACAATGTGTAATGTAAGAAACTGCAAGGGCATATCAGGTTTAGCTTAAACTGGCCTTTAATCAATAAAAAAGAAAACTGTGTAAGCAGTTTATGTGACCTTACATTGTCAAGTTATTAATAATCAGTTTAGGATTATGCATGTAAACACACTTATTGACACAACACATACTGGACGACCTATGGAGACCTGTGATTTTGCTGGATGATCGTGTAACAAAATGTGATCAATGCGATGAGAAAGTGAGCAGATAGACATGGACATCTCTACTTCTTAAGACATCACATCAGCAGAGCCACACATATCTTTATCTGTCTCTCGCGGTCTGTTTCTCGCACTGTGTCGCCCGCCCACAGTAGAAGCAGGACAGTTCGAGCCAGTGCTGCTGCACTCATTCTTGGACTGGCTGTAAGCGTGTCCTGGTGAAGGGAATTCAAATCAGGCTTTACTATACAGTCAGGCAGAGCTGGCCTGGCTCCCATGAGCCTGCCGTGCAGGCCGTCTGTGGCCTCGGCAAAAGTTGACAGGAAGGAAACCGGGGCCTTCGGCTCTTGGCCTCCCCTGGGGCTCATGCCCCTCACAGAAGCGGATTATTACAGTAATAATCACCTAATTTGGTGAGGCGCCACTCAACAGAACGGCACATTTCACCTCTTCCAGCACTGATATCAGTCTGTATGCGCATCAGTCTACGTACAAACACAGCAAGCAACACCCACACTTATCCTTGAGGGTAAAAGCAGTGTATTGTATGCTTCAGCACATCATGCAAACCCACAAAATCAACATGAATGTCAGTCTGACAAATGTGTTTCTCTGTCTAAAACGAATTCAAGTTGATTATTTATAACAGCGCTACACATGCTTGTGGTAGTTCAATTCAAATTCCAAGGAATACAGTGCATCTGATGTTTCTGTGCATGCTTTGGCTTTTTGGCCAACATTATATTACAATTAATACACTTGAAAAAAAAATTCCAAAAGGGGTGCTGCCATAGAACCCACTTCCTCAAATCATACCCTGGAGGTCCAATGCACTGCAGAATTTAGCTCCAACCCTAATCAAAGTCACCTGCCTGTGATTTTCTAATAATCACAAGACATTGATTGGCTTTGATTAGCATGCTCAGGTGTGTTTGATTAGGATTAGAGCTAAACTCTGCAGGAAAGTGGATCTCGAGGTCCAGATTTGAAGATCCCTGCCATAGAAGAAACATTTTTGCTTCTCCAAAGAACTATTCAGTGAGCTTTTCCTTAAAGAGACGTCTTTTCTTAACCACATCAACTCTGGGGACCCACCTGTGGGTCCAATATTGCATATGCCTAATTCTCAAATAAATCTAAATAACAGCTGAAGTGGTTAAAGACCATTAAACTAAAGAACATTTTTCCACTATAAATAACTTTTTATGCAATGGAAAGATTCTATGAATGCTAAAAGAGACAGAATTACTAATCTGTACACTAAAATCAAATCATGCCATTTGTCTTAATCTGATTTGATGCTTGATTAGATCATGCATTTTTTTTGCCACACGCATATGGTGTCTGCACGTGCCAAGAGCGAAAGCGCATAATGATCCAAATATTCTCAGAACAATTTTTTTTAGCGCTATACTTTATCAGTCACCCTAAACTTCGTGGTGTCCACAACATGTGGGCATGGGTTCTCCAAAAACCCTATTACATGCGCTTCTTCTACACTTTTAATCTAGCTCATTAGCATTATTAGTAATCGGTTATGCCATCAGCTGCTCATAACTGGTTCGAGGTTACTTCGAGGGGTCACGTTCGAGGCATTTCAAACTCACGCTCTCTAAACGCTGCTGGTGCCGTTACGCATAACGCATCATCCAGGATGCCCACGCGTTCTGCCTCTCCACATAAAGCACTATTAACCCTTCCATCATCATTATTATTAGTTTTGGGCGTCCATCATACAGAAATGGCTCGTTTGTTCACACGTACTTAGTCACTCGGCTTTCTTACCGCTTGCTCCCATCGCAGTTGCTCATGGACGCGCTGGTGGTTCCGTGGAACGACGATGGCCAGGACATACGGGACTTCTTGAGCCCCGGCCGGTCACTCGTGTCCATGGCATTTGATCGCTCTATCTGTCGGTGGTGATGTCGGTCGGTGTCAGAGTAACCGCGGTGTTTGATTTTGATGGGGGTCCGTGGCTGTCTCCACAGATGCTGGGGGGGCTTGAGGGTCGCCTGTCCCTCCCGGGGAACCGGCAGCGAAAGAGACAGACTCTTTTTAGAGCAAGGTGGCGGTTCCATCATAGTGCAAAATTAATCGATACACGGAACACAACGTGTTAAGAGGAATAAAAACAATATGGCTATGTATTCGTTAAGAAATCAACCCGTCTACTGTCCGTAGCTGACTAGTCTCCATGTCTAACAGCGGAATGTATTGAAAGCAGGTCCAAAGGCAATAAAGATTCAGTGCTTTTGTGAGAACTAATCACAGTGTTCAGATAAAAGGTGATGGCGCAATGTCGTCCTGTCTTCTTGTCATCTCCGCAGTTATGTCGATGGTGAATCCAAAAAGTTCCTGTGTATCAGAAAGGCTCCACTTTAAAACATCTCAAGGCGTCGTAGCATCCGCGCCGGTGAAGCTCTTCCCCTGAAGTTTGTCATAGCGCGTCGGGTCACTTGTGTTCAGTAGGGATTTATTGCTTTTATCAACCCTCCAGACTGGTTTCCTGCCGCGATTATTGCTGCTAAAGACCCCACATGCCTCTCCAAGCTCTGGTGTCTCCAACTGGAGCCATGAGAACTCTGCGATGTGGAGCAATGTTGTACATCTGGAACTAACGGCGACTAAAACTCAAGCTCGCTGTCAGGAGATTCACCTTCCACCTCCATTAAAACCTCGCCGTGAACAGTTTCATTACGCGAATCATGTTGAATTTTGCCTGGAGAACAGCGCGCGTGGGATGATGGATGTATGAGAGAGATCCATGCACGCGGCTTTTTCGCTTTCCTCTTTCTTGAAGCATTCGTTCAATTCCGCGAAATCATGATTGTAAATCAAGTTCACCGATCTTCGTGCTGTGTCTTAGTTAGTTTTGCCGTCTTCTCTCGCTCGTATCATTCAGTTGTCGACAGACGTTTAATTATGGCATTTGAGAAACACTGTGCCGCTTCACCCAGTCTCCACCATCTCTCTCTCTCTCTCTCTCTCTCTCTCTCTCTCTCTCTCTCACTCTGTGTGTGTTTAAGAGTCCGCGCCTCGATGCAGTTTTCTCGTTCACTTTGACGAGTTGGACCCAAACAGCTCCAGTCGTCAGCAGTTTTCCCATAGGAATTGATTGCGCTTGTTATTCCATTAAATAAACATATCGATTTGACCAGTAATGTGAGGTGCATTTGGAAATGACAAATCGCCATAATTATATACATCCATTTTAAATGAAATAAATATATAATGTGTTGGGGCTAATGATTCTAACCGCATTAAACAGGATTGGATTTGTACAACTGAAGTCTTATGCAAATTGATAATCTTTTATATGAGCATTTTTATCACTTATTTATGGGGATAGGCTATTTCCTTTGATGTTTTTACCATTGTCAACATGGGCGCATTATTCTCAAAGGATGTCTGCTTAAACCACTGAGCAGAACTGTAATACCTGTTAAAATAAGTATCTATCAGCCTTCCCATTCATCTCAATTACAGACATGCTCGACTGGTGCAAGATCCCCATGTACACGATTTCAAATCTACCATTTTTCCTCATGGGCACACAATTCTGCTGCCAGGTTATTTTGAGCCAACCATCTAATTACAGCTACAGACAAGGAAAAGGGTTTTTAAGGGCCCTCCAAGAATCACTATAGAAAACGTCTGGGCTACTCATGTATAATAAAACGAAATATTAAATATTCATTGAAATAATCTGAAAGTATTACAGCTATTTTATCATAATATATGGCTACTTTTCGGTGGCCACTAACAAGGCCATGCTAACCAGCCAAACTGACTGTTTTAAAAACACAAGAGGTTAGCTCCGGCATTAGCACAATTAAATGACTGAATTCATATCCTAAGCCAGTTAATCCATCAAGCTAATGGCATAGCAGTGTTTACGATTCGAAGGAAGGTCTTTTTTCATTGTGAAACATAATAATAGGATCGAACACTTCTCCAGAGCGAGCGCACCCTTTACAACTTGTTGCGTCCTCTTTAATCCCATTGTTGCAGGGAAATCTTTGGTGATTAGATAATTAACCTTCGCTTTCATGCCCACCCTTTGGCTTTCAAATCAAAGTCAAATTTTTTAGCCTGAAGACAGAATCTCTACTTAATTTTCAGTTAATAGTGATTCCCAATCCTGGTCCTGGAGGCCACCCTACAATACAAATTTGGGTGTGTTCCTTATCTGAAACGACGATTTCAAGTTTTGGGAAGTCTTGGTCTACTTACAAACTAATGAGTAGAATCAGGTCTATTTGATTAGAGAAACATCCAAAAGATGTACTGTAGGGTAGCCTTCAGGAACAGGGTTGAGTTAAATTCATCTCTAGTTACTGAGCAACCAGCGACTGTATTAACGCAATACCCAAATGCCCTTAAACATCAAAGCATGTATATTGATCTTCTAGATCTCTCATGCGCCTGTCTCATCTGTCTCTCATTTCCGCTTTAAACTTGACAGGGGTGATATTGATACTTCACTCATAATTAGATTGCACTCACTCTTGAATCGCTGTGACGAAAGGCTTTTGCAGTGATTCTGCTTACATTAACTAACTGCTGTGATAATGGAGGTTTCTTTCAGCTGGACTTCTTTAAAGTCACGCATCTCCGCGACGCTGGGTACACGAAGTACAGCATTAGTTTTATGTATAAACTGACATATCCAATAGGCAGACATTGAAATATGCAACTGGGCGTGCAAGGGTGTCCGTTGGACTTTTGTAAGGATTGAATATTGGTTTTCATCACACTGACTTCACTGTTAATGATAAATACAGCTGAAGACTAAATCACTGCGGACAGCTTAAATAAAAAAGGGCTCCCATTTACATTCCCAATGTGCACCTTAATGGAAATGTCAAGCACTTTCAATTTATTCTGCTTATGCTGGATCAGATTGGCAAGCTCACAGCTCACTTACCCTTCTTTCCCCTTTCACCCCATAAGTTAGCCTGAAATATCACAGCTTACACTCTGATACGGGGCAGTAATGTATCTTAGTCAAAATAATAAGGCCAGTGTTCAGAGTGCATCTGGTGCGCCGCATCTTCAGCGAGCAGTTTGTCTGCTCCTATTTTCGTACTGCAATTGAGCGTATGCTACTTCCCAGCCCACTCAGAAGCACACATGCCTAGACGAGCACTGAAACATGAAAGGCGATTTCTCAATGTAATGCCAAGAAAAGCTTTTCGTCTGGCTGGTGGCCCAAACTATAGTCTTAGCATGCACCATTGCTTTTGGGAAAAGGCTGTAATATTAATCTGATCAATGCAATATAAGTGCAAATGGTTGTGCATCCAGCACCTGTATCACAGAACAGTAAATATGGAATGCAGTTTGGCTTGAATGATGTGTAACCGCCTCCTACACATGGATATGTGGTATGTTTTGTCGCTTGGCATCTGAAGAAGCTGAATATTAGTCCAGGACGAGGCATGCCTATTTCAGCCTTTTCTGCAGCTCTGTGCAAGGAGGCAGCACTTTGTTCTTCTGTTCACCAGGCTATTACCTGGTTCTGTCCATGTCCCCTCTACTAATAGATAGCCTGTGTGTGCATGGCATGAGGGGAAATGTTGACAGAGAGCAGTGTTAACATCATCAACGAAAATTACTGACGAACACGGACATGAACAAAGGGTCTTCGTTTCAATAACAATAAAGAATCTTGGTGATAACTAAATAATTTTAAATAAAACATACTGTTAATGAAATGAGCCAAAATAGTAACAATACATTAAAATATTTAAGACAAATACACTACCATTCAAATGTTTGGGGTTGGCAGGAGTTCTCTAATGCTCAGAAATACAGCGAAATATTATCACAATTTAAAATAACTTCTATTTTAATATATTTTAAAATGTAATTTATTCCTGACAAAGATTTACAGAAGTCTCCAGCCTTCCGTGTCCTTCAGAAATCATTCTAATATGCTGATTTGATGCTCAAGAAATATTTCTTAATATTATTGATGTTGCTTAAATTTTTTTAAATTATTGAGAAACTCAAGCACTCAGCAACAGATCATTCAAAGACATTAATGATGAGTTTCTGGAAAAGGCGAACACATGAGAACAATGTGGCTTTCTGGAAGAATAAACAAAGTACTCTCCAGTCGCCTAATTGCACCTTAAGTGAGTTGCAGGAGTTGTGAAAGCAGAGGCTGAGGAGTGTCAAGATGGGCCCAGAGACAGGGTTGAGTGTCATTTAAAGCATGCGGCCGGCCAGGGTGCCCTCGCGCTTGCAGTTCACCATGCACCATTAACATCCACTCTCATTACCTTTTGGCCCATCATCTCAGACGCTGACAATATCGACAGCATTAACATACCCACAAGATATCATTTTCCATTCCAGCTGTTAGAGGAAGAGGATGACATGTCAAGCCTCACTAGATGATGATTCATTTGAACCAGACACCGCTTACCCCCCCCCGAGAACCGAGATGTACTAGAACATTCTGGTACATCTGGCGCAGTGAGAGTTAATGCTATCCAATCACCTCCTGCATGTTTTATTATCTTCGCCTTTCTTCTGTTCAGCATTTTGGGAAATCACAGGTTTCTACAGCAGAGTCAACACCAACAGTGCAGGGGGACTGTGTGGGTGGAAAAATGAAAGGCAGAATTCTAAAACTGTTTGACATATCGTCCACTCCACCGCTATGCTTCCCTTAGAGCGCTCGAAGAGCTTCTCCGTCCACAAAGAATTACAGAGCTTTATAGAAAATGGAAATCAGAGCATAAGTGCACATACGTCAGAACATAATAACAGGGATCGGTTGTAGTGCATTCAAGTGCCGCTCTCTATTAACATCTGCAGCGACATGCAAAGAGCAGGGGAAGTCATCCAGTTGGACCGAGCTAAAACATGCGGTGGTCCATTTGTCTTATTGATCTACCAATGTTCCATAACAACATGTTGCCGTTTGCATTAAATCCACCCTTACAGATTCAAAATGGCCTTATTAGATGCCCTTTGGCTTCTTGAGTGTGTTTATTCATTTCATTTAGCAGGCTTGCCATCCTCTAATCTTCAGCTCAGTGACAAGTGGCCAGAGGCACATAGGCTTAGCTCTGGTCAGCCAATCACACCAGCCTTTTAACCTAATTATCAGGACAGGCTGAGTCTCCGGAAGAGGCTCTTGTCTTCCTGCAATGGTCCAGGGGTTGGAGGGCACGGAAACAGAGGACGCTGAGCATCGGTCGTTTGAAACGAGGGCGAATGGGAAATATCTTCCCATCACCTCCAACGCTAATTCATTGCGGCAAACATTCCAAACCGAATTTGAGATGGGAAACTTGACATTAACCCCAGACAAAAGGTAGTGGAAAATGCTGACATTTTCATTTTTTCTTATTTCTAAATGATAATGTCAAGCCACCCTACGAGTATCTCCTCCTCCGGAAACTCCATTTAAAGTCTCCCGATACAGCAGCGTGAGGCCTGTACTGACATTTCTCTACTCTATGGAGATATGAATCACAGATTGTTTGTGTTTATTGATGAGCAATCCTAATCTTCAAACCTTAACCTTTGGCGCTGACAGAGTGGGTGCAGAGTGACTTTTTCAGGCAGCCAGGTCCAACAGGGACGGCCTTTTTCAGCAGCCAAATCCAACTCCACGGGGCTTTCACTCACACTCACTCTCCAAAGCGCACAACATTGTTTTAGTATAACACCATATCAGCCTGCATAGGATTACATTACTAACTATACATTCGTTCCTCTCATGAATTAGTAAAAATACAACAATACTCTAATTCAGACGCACTTGCCCAGTGTGTGCAATAAATATGACTTATAATCAAATATACAAGTCAGTTTTCTTTCTAATGTATTTTTATACTAGATTTAGGGACAAAAATATTTCAGGGCAAGAATGGTTCAGGAATATATTTAATTTTAACTTTCGGAATGCTTAGGCATGATACATTAGAAGAGAAAAACACTTTCTGTAATCCAGTAGGTTCTGCTTTTTGTCAGTTGTCTATCAGGGACACTAGAATTCAAACGATTGGCTGAGGGCGCCGAAAAAAAGCTCACAGTCACATCACACGCCCTTCACTGGCATGACTTGAATTGAATTGAAGCAGTTATTACAGTGACGGTTTTGAGATCTGAGCAGAGGTGTAACAACAGAAGGTTTAAAAAAAACAAGTTGTGCAGCAGCAAAGATGCGCTCAAGGGCAAATGCTAGAGCACAGATAAAGGCTGTAGGTTGGCGAAGGGTTTCATTTTCATTATGTTGTAGCGTATGAAGCAACAGGACTGCATTATTGTCATATTGAGGTCCATAAAGGAGACCTTGGCATTAAGGATGACACCTAACCTTGCATGCCATCATAAAGTCTGGTGTATATTGTGTATTCTGACACAGAATTTAGACAGGAAACACCACCTGACAGATATGAACAGACTAAATACATTGTTTGTGACTTACAATGGGAAGTGGAGTCTTCTGAGGCCAAAGAAAAAAAAATCCACAAAAACACTGGTGTTAATCTATCCCAACTATAATATTTTTGGAGAGTATGTGAAACACATCTGATTTCATGGTTAATGATTCATTTTTGAAAAAGGTGCCAATAATTTAAAATACTAAATCAAATATTCTATTTAAATCTATGCATATTGACAGTTTGGGTGAATAATGAAATAATGAGAGACAAAGCCAATAACAGAATCCAGGTCAAAGAGACACATTTGAATATAGAATTATATTTTTAATTTGAAACAATGCCATAATAGTAATAGACAATGCCTGGGTTAGACCGATTTTACCCAACAGGCCTATGGGTTATAATGAAAGCTTAAGTTTCTGCAATTTACATCGGTTTCACAAAATTACTATATAATAACTCAAGATTATTGCAGATCTGCGGTCAAGAGGGAAATGAAAAGTGTGCATATCTTACCCTGTACGTTATCGTTAAGTAAAAGAAAGAAGTGTCTACAATGTGGTTTAAAATAAATTATATATATTAAAGTCTTTGCGACAGAAGCCTCAATTCCCTTCCATGTTTAAATGAAAATAGCAAAAAAAAAATTTTTTTTTAACTTACAATGATGAATGTCAAATATTAAAAAAAAATTATATATTAGAAACAAAACTTTCTTCAGTGTGATAGATCTGTTAATTCTCCACACGGCTGTAAAGACAGCACTGAATAAATGAAAAAGTAACAAAAGCTTGCACGCTACAGACTTTGTAAACAGTGTGTACAAGGCCATCTGAAGCGGAGACTAATTGACACCAAGTGCTTTGACAAAGCTGGAGGCCACAGTGGTTTGACCTTCAACTCAAAGATCTGATGAGAGAGGTCTTAGCCAGGAGAAAAAGGAGTTCAAGCTTGTGGATACAGTATCTAGATTGAAATGTCAGACAGGTATATGCAGTACACAAATGAAGAGAGATGTCCAAATGAGTGAGAGATGTGACAGAGGAGTAGATGTGATTGGAAGACCCTTCTAGATGATGAAGAGTATCTCCAATTCTCATCTCTGAGAGAGAAACCTAATGGTGAAGCTCCAGGAGGGTCGTGAGAAGAGAGACTCTTTCTGCTGACTTTTTAAAACGAATTGCCCGAGATGACGATGACACTCACCCAGAAAAATGGAAGAATGAAAATGGGTAAAAGATTTTGGGTAAAATTTGGAAGTGGGGCGGGGGTTTGATTTATTTCAGTGTCTTAAAGACAAGATTGAGGTTCTTTCTTCTAAAAGTTCCAGGGCAGTCGGCGAGATGCTGGTTAATGGAAACAGTATGTTCGGTCTGCTGGGCGCACTGACTTTACATTGGAAATTTTGCCCAAATGATTTTGAGAAAATCAGATGTAGTTTTTCCCGATGTGAAAAATACTGAGGAGGAGGATTTGGGAATTTCCATCATGATACAGTAAGGAAAACAAATCAATGGTCTTAAAGCTCATGTTCTGACACTGATGGCTGAAACTGATATTGAAAAATAGAGTCGGAAACAAAATAAAGTCGGAAAAACAGCGTACATTAACACTAAATTTGAATAATTGTTCTGGAGACCATTTGAGACCATAGCCTTCATGGGTCTCAAAACCTCAAGCCTCATTCTTGGTTTTGACTTATGGACCGCAGAGACTCTGCCAAAGCTTCATGACTCTGAAAAAACAGAAATATTAACTACAGTCAAGAAAAGAAGATTTCATAGCGAGCTAGGAACACAGCTGTGATGGATGGTCATGGCTACTTAGCCAGTGTATAATGCTACGTTAGCTTCTTCGCTAGCCATTCTGTTCAGTTCTGTTGTTTTTACATAGCTAGGCATTTTAACCACATAAGCATTTAGTAAAAATGGGATTCTGTTGTATCTGTACAGCTCAGCATTTGAAAAGATGTTTCAACACATTCAGCATTTAGCCTGGTTCTTTGATTGGATTTTGATTCCAGCTCTGCTAATCATCACAAGATCCTTCCCAAACTTTGTGTATATTGTGATATCAACAGGTCTGAACGTGAACAAGGTTCATATTGTGTGAGTGTGATGAATGCAACAGGAAATCTATGACAGAAGACAAATTCAACTTTGATCTGTTCAGTAAACAAAGCTATTGTTTGGTATTAGAGGACTTTGAAAACAGTCCATACGTTTTTTGCACTGTTGGGAGCTTGACAAATGAGTCATTCCTTTCATTGTGGAAAAGAACGGCCCAGATATTCAAATTTTACGTTGCAAAGGAAGACAATGTTGCTGGTGATATGTGGATAAGTGATCAAATATCTTTGGGTGGACT
Organism: Carassius carassius; assembly: GCF_963082965.1. Classification (NCBI taxonomy): domain Eukaryota; kingdom Metazoa; phylum Chordata; class Actinopteri; order Cypriniformes; family Cyprinidae; genus Carassius; species Carassius carassius. The sequence goes on along the minus strand of NC_081763.1, from coordinate 26,146,615 downwards.
TTCCCTTTAGGCTGTGGTGTTCATGTGGGTGATGGGGTCAGAGTCCTGGATGATTTCTGGTCCCAAAGCAGCAAAAAGGCCACAAATAAAATTACATAACCTCAACCCGAGCCAAGGATCGGTCAGAGAACATGTTTGCAGAGGAAGTAACACAGACTGTGGTGTCTTCAGGGCTTATTCAACTCAAAGGGACCCAAGAAGAGACATTGTTTTGGCATAAAATACATTACTCACAGTGCATTATCAGCTCCACAGACCTTCAGGACATATAAATAAAAGCGTTAGAGGATAGATTAAGTTTGACAGATATCTTTAGCAGTTTATAGTTCTTGAAGCAGACTGCATTATGGTTTGGAATCATCCATCCTCAAAGTAGTGACAACACTCTATTGTCTTTCTGACAAAGCTATATTGCTTACTCAGATGCACTTTATAAAACTGCATTTATGATACAAGCTCGTCATAATTACCAGTGGGAATGTCAAGATTTGAGGAATTCCTTTTTTTAAATATATTTAATGCCATTCTAATCCAATTTAAAATGTATACTTTTAATTCAGTGATTTAATGCTTTTGCATTTTCTTCATAATTTCAACCCTGACTATTGTCGTGAATATTAATTCTGAACTTTCCTTTGAGTTGACTATGTAGTCCATATAGTGCAGTTGATATGCAAATTTGATTGACCACACAAACATCATGAAGGTGAACTTAAATAACATTTACTTGTTTAAATGTCACAAAAACAGCTGTACAAAAGCAGAGTGAATGGTGATGAAGAGGTCGTTTACCACATCTGAAAGGTTTAGTTCATTTCACCCAGCAGCAGCAGCTCTACCCGCGCATAATCGCACATGAAAAATCATTTACAAGATACTGCACAGTGCAATTTCACTCAGATGGATACAAAATACAGAGCAGCATATTTGATACCATTACAGACTAAGAAATATAAGAACACGAGTTTGAGACTCCAGAGAAGAAATATAATAGAAATAGAATCAAACTCATGAACACCGCAAATAAACAAACTTAAGTGAAGTTGAGGCTCACAGTCTGGAGAGATAACTGTAAACACTGCCGTTTTTAGGCACACGAGTAACTCTAGGTTTAATCGTAAGCCACGGTTTAAGTCAGAGGTAATGCGTTATCAATCAAAATGTCAATCAGATTAATAAGTCTCACACACAGACCAAGTACTCAAATCATACGTCAATCACATTCCAGTCTGTAGAAGCGTCTTCCCCTCTGGGGGAACAGCAGTTCAAACTAGAGGGGAAAAGGTAGTCACAGTTACTACGGTAAAAATAAATGTCATGCTAAGGCACAGGTCCGGCCTGCTTCAGACTGTTGGCTCTAGTTTTTAAAAGAAAAGGAAAAAAAAAAAAAAATGGAGCAGAGCCAACTAAAATTCAAACTGGTTCCCTCTGCTGGTCTGCAGAGGAATGGCACCATACGGAAGACGCGAGGAGTTAGTGCGTGCGTGTATGTGGAAAAATAGAAGCGACAGCAGGCATACTGTGCTTTGAGCAGAGCCTGATGAGGGGAGAACGGCAGCCCATACTCAATCTCCGACCAACTGGGGCTTCACAACGTGACGGACAAGACGCTAACGCTTTGCAACAGCAAAACTGTGCAGGTTGAACGAGGTCAAAGAGAGATGTGAAAGCAGACAGAAAACAAGAACGAGTGTGAACAAGACTGGTGCAGAAAGGACAGATTCAGGAGGATGAATATACATGATCCATATCCTCCAAGTGCAACACTGAACAATCAGCTCACAAAAGCCTGACTCTGTAAAATGGGATGCAAAGATGGGAAGTTGTGCAACACAAATACGTGGTGGTGGAGGGAGAAAAAAAACCCTAATTTGAGCTAAATTAACACTAACACCAGCATCAGAGCTCCCCATAAAGACCGGCAGGTGATTCTCTGAAGAAAAGAAAAGACAGCTACTGTATCCATTGGACAGATACAGGATTTTCAAGCATGTAAGGCTTGGCACTTGTATGTGAGAGAAAGTGTTTGTAGTGGAGGCGCCTTTCTGGACAACTGAACAACTATATACACACGACTAATGAAGAATAGCAGAAAAAGGCTATCGTCCTGCTTTAAAAAAAAAAAAAAAAAAAAAAAAAAAAAAGGATATTAATATTGTAAAACAGTCTACAAAATAGACCTACTCAGATGAACATGACAGGTGGTGTCTGTTGCTTCTTTGGGTTTAAAAAAAATAATTAAAAAATAAAAAAGGCAAAATAAAAATAATACCATTTACATACACACTGAAATTGTATACACAAACTTCAGCAATCATCCATGCGACCGATCATCTGAGCTTCAGGGGCCTTTCACTGGTGTGACCTCAGTGACCGTTCATTGCTCTTTCACCCTCAAACACAAAAACACACTATTAAAGTAGCAATTCTTTAAAGGAAGCCATTGAATGCCAGTCATAAGATGCGCTTTCGTTTCAGGTAGGAGTCGGCGTAGTGCCCCCTGAGACCCTGAGAGTGCTGACCTACATATCCACCCTCTGGACTGGGCTCTGGAGACGGGATGAGACGGGAAAACAGACGCTTCTGCCCACCGACCGGAGTCTAAACATGGAAAGAAAATCTAAATTAATCGAAGGGATGCACTAAGAATAACCGTTGAAAGGTTCCTGGCACACTTATATGATAATTGACAAGGAGCAAATATAGATGCTAGATAGCAGGGCTGGAGATGGCCTACCTTCATACCAGCACCAGGTGCAGCAGAAAATAAGCTGGAATGAGTCACTGGAGGCATTCCAACAGCCTGAAGAAACACAAAAGCACTTAAATGTAATCTGTCCCAGAAAGTTTAATGTTTCAGCTGTCTATGCAAATAAAACAATCATAATAAAGATGGGTATTATGCAATGATGTGATGAGGACGTCATACTAGTTCCGAAATGTTCTATTTCATAGCTTTTGAAAATGGATCCGGATAAGTGATTCTTCGGCTTATGCAATTGATGCTGAATTGCCACTAATTTGAAAGTGTTGTAAGTGAAGGAAAGCAAGAAGAAGAGGGAAAACCCCAAAGAACCCCAGCGCCCGGTGATACCGGTATTTCCGGTGTTGTCACATGTCGATTAACCTGTGGGAAAATTTCCTCACCGTCACAATCCTATATGACAGCTCCTCATTCTGAACAATTTTGATTCAAGAATCCCTACTGACAACCAGATCATCTGTTAAATATTTGAGATTGGGTTAAACCTACTTTTGCAAACTAGTCATGTTTTTTTTTATTTAAAAAACAAAACAAAAAACCTGCAGTTCAACTCTCTGGATCAAGGTCAAGTTGTGTGTGGCTAAATATACCCAAAAGCCTATAATTCCTGAAAACTCAGACCTTCACAAGCTTAAAAGGAGCTGTATGTAGGATTGACACCAAGTGGTTGAACTAGGTATTGAAGCACAAATTCAAAATATTGGAGTTTCTTGCCAGATTGACAACAACAACAAAAAAAGGTAGTGTTTTCCACCAACTGGCAACCCAGGTGCTGAAATACAACTTGGCAAACTGGTAGTGGGCGGGTTTCACAAACCAAAACAGAGACCAACATTCTGACCCAGAACGCTTAATATCATAGGAGAATAACCGACAGTAGCATTTTTTCTATGCATGTTAGTACGCATGTTAACTTAACATTCTTAGCATGCTGCTTAAATATCTGCAAACATATTATGGTATTTTTATGCTTTAGTACTATCAAAAACTTACTACAGGTGGTGCTATAACAGCCATAAATATATAAAAAAAGTCGTATTCCTATGTTAAATTACCTGGATTTGACAAAATGCTCTCTTCAATCGATTTACTTGGTTACCAGCTTGCTAAGTAATATGTAAACGTCTTTTTTCATATGTGCTTAAATGCCTTAAGGAACTTGAACCCCAGCAATAGCTGCTTGCAGCTATATTTAGATATAACACAAAAACATTCTTTTGCAAATCATTGTATAGTAGTGTTTTTACCGTAACAAAGAATGGTTTGTTTGGAGTACCTTATTGAGCTGGGTGGATAGGATGCTGGTATGGGCTCCAAAGCTGAAATAAGAGGACTGGGGGGGGCTGGGAGGATAGCTGAAAGGAGATCCTGCATCACTAAAGTCTGTGTGCCTGGAGTGCTTGAGAGACAGACAATTACGATTTCACACGTGTCCAATCTTGGAATAGAACTCTTCTGGTAGTATACATGGGAGATGGAAACCATACCTGCAGACCATAGCTGGGAAGTGCTGCATTTTCCAGAACCTCCTGCTGCTCATACAAATGAGACAAAGAGTCCTGGAGATGGAGTAAAACAAAAAACAACAACCAGACAAATTCAGTCAGAAAGGGTTGGTGAGGCAGTCACACATTCAGTGAAGCTGCTCTTAACACATGAGCCGACCTGGTGCAGAGGAAACTCTGATGTGCAAGACTCCTGGAAGTGCAGGCTGTAGTTTGAGTGGATGCTGTGGTTGGCACGATGGTTAGACGTGTTGCCAAGCGCTGTTCTCTTCCTGTAGGGGTGAGCCCTTGTGCTGGCACCTAAACAAATGTGACGCTTTAGGAAATGCAACAAGACAAAAAAAAAAAAAGTGCATAAAAACCGTTGCAGGTTAGACTGACCTGAGGATGCGAATATGCTAGAGGCACTGAGAAAAGGATTCTGGGATACACCAACTTTGGGAGGCTCGCCCAATATAGATGACTTCAGAAAAAAGAAAAAAAAAAAAAAAAAAGAAAAAAAAAAAGAGGATCTGAATATACAGACCTGCTATAGATACGATTTGGCAACACAGTAAAGACTAACAGGACCAAACAACAGCTCATGCCAAGCTAAAAGCAAATTGCAGCAATTTCAAAGCTTTCCTCTGGAAGATCATGGCAGTAAATGTAGGCTGTGTGACAATGAATGTGCACAAACAGGAGCAGCCATTAGCATCCATCTCACCCCTGGTAGAGTCGGCCCATCTGCTCCTAACATCCCACACAGGAAGGGCAAATTCAGTCCCTGCAGTGCCAGAGAGGCTGCTGGGGGAAAGCTGGTCGGTGTAGCTGGGGTCTCGTTCTCTCTCCCAAGAGGTCGGCTGAGGGATGGTTGTTTGATGGGGCCAAGAGTTTCACTCTGCAAGCCCAGTGTTGAAGACATAGCGCCTGAATAAAATTACATTTAGAACTGCTTATTTAACCAGTAAGGTCCCGTTGAGATACAATCGCTCTTAAGCCAGAGTGTCCTGGTCAAGATAGGCAGTAAGGACAAAAATGGAAAATCACCACACAGTCTACCGTCTTTGCACTTTTTAGCATTTAAACCAATTCAGTTAATGGGAAATACAGATTTTCTGCAGGATTTTTAAGCTCAAATTTAACTTTAAGACCCTTTTATTTTTTAAAGACCTGCACAAATAAACTGTATACCATATGAGCGGGGTAGGGTAATGTCTATAGTACCATATTTAAACTAACTGTAAAATAACTGTAAAAAGCATAATTTACAGTTCAGATACAAATTGACAAAATAAAAGTTCTAAAAAATTATAAATTAAAATCGATGAGTAAGTAGTATTTAAACTATCAATTAATTACATTAAACAAATTACGGGTGTGCAATAAAGAAAAAAATAATCACAATCTTGGGGATTTTATTGATGCCATTTCATACATTTGATTGATGACTAATATGAGGCAGGGCAACAACTTACCTAGAGAAGCCTAGAGAAAATCCCTAAAATTCAAGATATGGGGCAAAAACGCCTGTTTGAGATTGTGTCTCATATTTACTTCACATAGTTAAGAAATATCACACAAGCTGTAGGCTAAGTGCAATATCACACGAGTGCAAATGTGATCCTCATCTTGTACAACAGTTCATTAAGAAGTTAATACGGTGTTATTTTAGACCAGGGGTTGGCAACCTACGGCATGTGTGCCAACAGTGGCACGCAGAGGGATAATCGCTGGCACGCAAGCAATAAGGAAAACTGTATAATGACGTACAGTTTGATGTAATAACTTCTCATAGTCACACAGCCTGTTAGGAGCTACAAATACTATTAAAGTGTGAGAATTAACTTGCATGGATGCACGTGCAAACACTGCACATACTAGGTGCTTCAGATCAAAGCCTCGGTCTAACAGCACTCGTCAATGTCAAAATCACTGAGATGGCCAATCAGATCAAAGTAGGCGGGGTTTACTGTTCACAGAAGCAGAGCGCGAAGCGTCAGTTTAACGTTAAAGAGAGTGAGGTAAGATGAAGCTGCAAATCAATTAACATTTGTCAACTTTTAATAATACGTTTTACCATAGAAATGTTAAATGACCTAAAGCTATATCCAGTGATGAAAAATTTTCTGAAATATGGCCATTTTGAGAGAAAGAAAGTGGGGGGGGGGGGGGGTAAATTGTCTCTCTCTGCAGACAATGAAGCGATTTTGCCCCTTTGTTGTTGAGAAATATAATGTAGCGATTCAGTATCGATTAATAAAAGTAGCGTGACAACACTCTTTAGGTTTATGAGCTTCTGAATGCTACTTTTTGCACAGCACGATCTCCGATCTCTGTGTGCGAGTGGTGTGTGTTGTGTGTGTGTGTGTCTGTGTGTGCACGTTCATCAATTAAAGCAGTGCATTAACGTTGATTAAACGTTAAAAAAAACTTTTTTTATCGTATAATAAAAAATTATGTACCGTTTAAATACAGAATTATATCGGGGTGTGGGGGGGGGGGGCTGTGCACACTTGGCACAGTGGTTAACCATAAAAATAAAAAATGGCACGTCATGCCGAAAAGGTTGCTGATCCCTGTTTTAGACAATGTTGTCGGTTTTGTTCAATTCTGCCAACCAGATGATAAAGACAAAGTAGAATTGTTAATCTCCATGCAACCCACAGCGGCATTTCAATTCTTAATCCATACTTTGAATGAATTTGGTGAACCATTTGGCACGTTGAACCATTGGCATATGCGTTGGATTTGAAGTGGCGCTGCACAGACCGATCGGTGAATGACATCAAATGTCACATACCGATCGTTCTGAATGTGATCACCCACTTCAAGTCGAACAAGCCTAATGATTCAATGAACCATTTACTTCACTCCTGAATGAATCAGCCATTTGAACAAATCCAATGAATAAGTGACTCGATGACTTAATCATTAAGACATTACCACCACCTACTGGCAGTTTTAGTTAATTATTTAGAGTATCATTTCATTAAAGAAATAATTTAACATTTTCATAGTAATAATAAAATTAAGTATTAAAGTTAGAGTTCACCTAACCAAAACTGACAATTGTCGTCATTTACTTACATGGTCCAAACGAGTAGGCTATATGTAATACATTTTATCAAACAAAATATTTCTTGCTGAACCTACTTTTTGTAATGCCCGTTTACACATTGACTTTAAATTATCTTTTGGGAGTAATTTCTCCAAATTTGAGGTGTGATTAAGGCAAATAATCATCACATGTAATTTATTAGATTTTTAATTTTTAAATCGCTTACCAGTGCTAATGCAATATAAAATACACACTAATAAAATGTAAATACCGGTTTTTTCAGACTATAAGTCGCACCTAAGTATAAGTCGCATCAGTCCAAAAATACGTCATGTTGAGGAAAAAAAACAAGTCGCACTGGACTATAAGTCGCATTTATTTAGAACCTAGAACTAAGAGAAAACATTACCGTCTACAGCCGCGAGAGGGCGCTTTATGTCTTCAGTGTAGACTACAGGAGCACTGAGCAGCATAGAGGGCCCTCTCGTGGCTGTAGACGGTAACGTTTTCTATTGGTTCATATCTCTCGGTTCATGTCAAATTAATTTAAATAAATAAGTCGCACCTGACTATAAGTCGCAGGACCAGCCAAACTATGAAAAAGTGCGACTTCTAGTCCGGAAAATATGGTAATAAATGTTAACAAAAACTATAACTGTATATCAATTGAAACATTTACCAAATCATTACCAAATAAATCTCCCCCAAAAATGGGAAGAAAAACCTTGGACGATTCTAAAAATGTAGCATCCCTGACATCAATTGACTGTGGAACAAACATAACGTTACAAATGTGTGGTACCTTGAGACATCTCTCCCATCATGTTAATGCCTTGCTGGAGAGGAAGAGCAGCCAGAGGATTTTCACTCAACAGTCCAGCCTGTGGAAAGATAGAACTGCATCAGTTTGTCACACTAACACACACACTAGGGCTGCACGATATTGGGGGGAAAAAAAATGACATTGCGATATTTTATTTTTCTGCGATATATATTGCGATATGAAATCTAATCTAATTTTTTCTTACAAACAAAAATGGGGTGAGCACACTTACATTCTTATTTTAAATGAATTAAACAGTATTATTTAAATTAGAGTAAATTATTTGTTTGTAACTTTAGGATATTGTTTGAATTGTTAACATTAACATGAACTTACCACGAGCAATACTTTTGTTACTATATTTATTAATCTTTGTTTATCTTAGTTTATAAAAACACAGCTGTTCATTGTTTGGTAATGTTACTTCACAGTGCATTAACCATGTTAACAAATACTGTACAACTTTTGATTTCAACAATGAAGGCTATAGCCTAAATATAGCCAGTTGTTTAAAACATACATTAAATTGAATCAGTTCAAAGGAATCATTAGTTCGCGAATCAGACGTGTACGGCACGCATTGTGTAATTATCTCTGCAGTTTAGGATATCGCACAAGATTTGACAACACAGAAAACATTTCATCACTGGATAGTTGTTGTTTTTTTGAAATTGATTCAATTCAAAATTGATTTTGATTCATATGCGCGAGGGAGAGAGAGCAAGCGCTCGTGTTGTTTGAAGATGGTGAAGGTGAGCGTTTGCGCGCGCTTAAACGACACATCGTGCAGCCCTAACACACACCCACACAATCCTTCAGAAAAACATTTGTCAATTACAACAATTTAAAGATGGCCACAGCACACAAAGGCAAAAACACGTTTGATGAACATTCTGGCCGATACTTGAACACAAGTAGCTAATGGGGTTTTACCAACTTATTACTTGCACTCAACGCATTGATTTGCAGTGGAAGAATAATTGAATGGCTAAATGTTTAATATCAGTTAACAATTATTCATTTGGCAAAAGAAAATAGAAAGAAAATAAAAGCAAAGCACACAAGCACCTCACACCCACACAGAGGAGCCACTCACACAAGAGAGAACACTGTAGTCTTTGTGCAGAATATGTGCCCAAAGAAGAGGATTCCCTAAAAGAGCTTGCTGGGAGGGGAGAAGAAGAGAGTGAGGGCTAAAACACATGCTGCTGGGACAGTGGCAGGAGATGAGGGGTGGACCTGATACCTGTTGGACTTGGTTCTGGAGCAGCAGCTGCATGAGGGCAGCAGAGAGGGCAGGGTTAGCCATCAGAGGTACAGCGGGAACAGCTCCCAGCAGGCCTGCATATTGAGAGAAGAGTGACAAATTCACTGCTTGGATCAGAATTTAAAAAAAACATTTTACAGAAGTAAAACGACGAGCTTAAGTACCTTGTTTATGCCCTGGGTTGAGAGACGCCAGCAGCATCTTCAGTGTGGCAGGGTTACTGAGGCCAGTTAGGATCTGCATGGCATTGGGTTCAGGAAGGAGACCTTTCCCTCTGTTCAAGGCCTGAAGAAGAAAAGGATGAAATGTATACAAAACTGGGTTACACTTTATTTTAAGGTGTCCTTGTTGCAGAGTAATTATAAATTTAAAGTACAGAGTAATATTAACTACATGTACTTAGTATATGGTTAGGGTTAGGATTAGGAGTATTTTTTTATAATAGTTAGTAAATGTAGCATGAGCAACAAGGACATCTTAAAATAAAAATGTAAAAAAAAAAAAAAAAAAAAAAAAAAATCACAATCACACTACCATTTAATTTTGATTTAAGGATCTACCAAGACATGTCACATCAAAAATATTTGTAATATGACTGAATTTGTATTTAACATAAAAACAAAGTTACTAATGATAATGCTCATCTTAAATGTCTAAAGCAGCTAAACAAAACGAGCAAAAACATTTACAAAAGAACATATCCGATTGCATGGTCCATGTTCATTTTTGTTTTTAGAAAGAATCAACCCATTCGTGACAGTTTTCCACAAAGTAGTGGAGTGTGGGGGTCTACCATGGTCTGGGCGGCGATGAGAGCAGCCAGCATGCTTCTTCCTGGTGGTCCTGGGGCACAGAAGGACACACGTATACGAGAGCCACCCAAAGCTCTGCCATCCATCAGCCGCTGCACATCCTCAGCCATCTCAGGTGTGGAGAACTCCAGCACTGCAAACCGTTGAAAATTACAATCCTGACCCTGAGCAAGCTATGGAGGAGAAAAAAAAAAATAATCTGATTTTTCACAGATAAAATGGAGCAGTATTAAATTAGTTATGGAATTCCGACCAGGAAATTCCCATGAGTAAACTGACTTACAAAAAGAATTGTTCAATTTACTGGTTTCAAACATGACTAATTTTTCTGTGGAAAAAAAATATTTTGACAAGCATTTTTTGTCAAGATATTGGAAGTAAATGAGAACAAAAACTGGTGTTTGGTTACCAACATTCTACAGAATCTCTTATGTTCCACAGAAGAAAAGTCATAGGTTTAGAATGGCATGAAGGCAAATAAATGACAGTTTGCAAATTCAGGGGAACTGGCCCTTTAAAGGTCACAAAAGAGCTGTGATTAGGCCACTGATATGAGTGGAGGGCTTTCTTTTTCAATGTTTTCTGGGGGAGGAGGGGAAAGCACCTTGAAGCAAGCGTTTTTTTTTTTTTTGCAATTTCATAAGCAGCATACAAATACACCTATTCCAAATAAGTTAAAACCCCAAAACATGTTCATATTTAACATGCAAAAAAAAACATGTAGTGTGAATCAAATATTCTGCTCAAACAATCATATGGCTCATAATGAATGCCACATGGGGCATTAACCTGAAGTTAATTTAATGGGATAAAAATCAAATGAGAAAGTAAGGAGAGATGGGGGGGGGGGGGGGGGGTGAGCAACACCATGACAATCACAATCACAGTACCTTGCTGAAACGCATCGCTTCTCTGCTTTGAATGGTGTTCAACAAGCAAACACAGTGAGTCACTACGGCCTTGATTAGATATTCTTGGAAAAATTCATTAAACATTTGCCCATTTTACGCATGACTGGAGTCTCATCCACATGAGGCCAATTCAATGCTTGACTAAAACCTGAGGAAACTGAACTGGAAGCACAACTGATTTAATGAGAAATAACTTCCAAAGCCTTTGCTAATTCTATGACAATGGGTAACATGAAGAAAAAGTGTCATTCACAACAATGCCTTGCAGGCCGCGTGCGGTGTACGTGATCAATGTTGAACACATGATAAAAGGCAGCAGCTCTCTCATTCCAGAATGACCTGCTGACTGACAGCACCTGGCCCAGTCAGGTGGTGGTCTCTATAGAAACCCATGCACTCTGCACTGGCCAATGGAAAGCAGGTCAAAGGTGAAAGAGCAGAGCACAAAATGAAAGCGCAAAAAGGAAATTCAGTTTTATTGTTCAATAAATCTGACAAAGGGCTATACATAAAAACCAACAAATGCACAAAGCAAAAGACATGACACTGTCATGTTAACAAGTCCTTGAAAAATTAGTGAAATTTAAAGGTTTAGAAGAAAGTTCAGGATTTTCCTTTTCATACAGAGAAGGTGAACAGGGACAGAGGTCATCAAGTAACGAGGAGAAAAACACCATAAAGTGATTTTAAAAGGGATACTCCACCCCAAAATTAAAATTGTCATTAATTACTTACCCCCATGTCGTTCCAACTCCTTAAAACCTTGTTTCATCTTTGGAACACAATTTAAAATATTTTGGATGAAAACCAAGAGGCTTGTGACTGTCCCATAGACTGCCAAATAAACAACACTGTCAAGGTCCAGAAAAGTATGAAAGACATTGTCAGAATGGTCCATCAGTGGTTCAACTGTAACGTTATGTTAATACTGTAATACTTTTTGTACGTATATTTACACTTTAATTTGAACAAAAACGGCTGACACAGAGCGTAAGCTGCTTGTGTTCAGCGATGTTCTCCAGAATGGTGCTGTGGAGAGACACAGGGGAGACAAATTGTTGAATAAAGTTATGTTTTCTTCGCGTACAAAAAGTATTCTCGTCACTTCATAACATTACGGTTGAACCACTGATGGCAGATGGACTACTCTGACGAGGTCCCTCATACTTTTCTGGACCTTGACACTGTTATTTACTTGGCAGTCAATGGGACAGTCACAAGCCTCACATTTCATCCAAAATATCTTAAAATGTGTTCTGAAGACGAACAAAGCTTTTACAGGTTAGAAATCACATGGGGGTAAGTGATTAATGACAATTTTAATTTTGGTGTGAAGTATCTCTTTAATTGACTAAAGACTCCATTCTCGCAAAGGATAACTAGAAAGTTATAATTATTCTAATTCTGAAAAAAGACTACGACACAGAGCAGTAATATTTTTTATATGGGCACAATATGGGTAAATGTTTTCTAACAAAAGGAACAATTTAGGGGAAATAGTTAGGGCACAATATGGGTAAATGTTTTCCAACAAAAGGAAAAATTTAGGGGAAATAGTTAAATTTTCCACTCTCATAATGGTTTACTTTATTTCAGCTGATGAAAACATTGACAGCCAATCAGAATCAACCTAACTTTAAAAAGAGCTCAAATATTTAATGCAAAATGCAAATGACAAAGCATAACATTATAAACAGAATGATAAGATCTGTTAGTGGGGATGCTAATATAGTTATTCTTGGCATGAATGGGCCTTTAGTAAATTTGACTTAAATTGATGCTTTGCTCCGTTCACAAAATACTAGCGATAGCTCCTACCTTCTGGTTCAGCAGGCATATTAACTCTCATATTAACTATTTCTGCCAGTTTTTCATTAGCTGTATATACGCAAGCACCCTAGATTTCACCATGCTAATATTGCACAAGGTAGATAATGTTCCACCAGATAATTAGGTAAATAAGAGTTACGGAGCATATGAAGAGACAGCCACAATTAAACCTCAAATTAAAACTCCACTGGAGAAACAATTAAGTTGCATGTTTATTACAATATCTTGCCATCTGCCTCAGAGTACATACAAATGACATGAAATCAAAGTTGACCCCCATTTACTTCCTCAATATCTTATTGTACACAAGTTATATAAGAAGAAAAGTATGCCCCCTGAAAACCAGTTTGTTCCAAGGAAAAAAGGACCAGAATTTAAATATCAAATTATATTTATTTGGTAAGGAACATCACCTCTACCCTTTATAATTTCTTACTGAAATGAGTTTCACTTGAAATTAAAATGAAAATAAAAAAATAAATCACATTTTAATTAGATGGATTGTCAATGTGGTTTCAGGTTATTTTTAGCCATATTTTAAAGCTGGCTTGAAACAAATTGCGATCGTCTTTTCTTCCCTATTGTGACAAATCTGAATGAAACTTTTTGACTAAATAAAATTGTTCTTCAACTCTCAGCACAGAGAGAGGGGAAAAAAAGCCCAGCGCCACGTCACGCTCCTGGCACTTTGAAAAATGCGGTGCTCCCATTGAAAATAATAACATTGAGCACAGAGTTTGCTAGTTTAATTTCCTGTTCAGGGAAATGAGATACTGATCTAGGGGGCATTAAGGAAGCATAATCTACAAATGTTTTATTAACCCCTTTTCCTGTTTTAAGTTTTTAACTTGTTAGCTTGAACTCATTGTAAGAAAAATGGCAATCACTTGCAAGATGCCAAAAGACGCAAGTGCATTGGGCAAACATGGCCATTTAATGCATGTTTACACACACAAAAAAAAAAAAAAAAAAATATATATATATATATATATATATATATATATACACTGCATGAACAAACACTTACTTCCTCACTTGACTCATGTCAGGTGGGTCAAGACCTCATACCAACCTGGCAGAATGTGGGAGTGTGTGTGTCAATCAGCACACTGCAGAGATCCTGAGCACTGAGGATGTTTTGAGGTAGTCGGTCCACACAGAGGCAGAGCGAGTGTAGCATGGGAAACGTAAGCGAGCCAACCTCGGTCCAGTGTACGTACAGCATTCGTGACCCAAGCTGCTTCCCCAGCAGCTCTGACTTCGCCCTGGCTGCAGAGTCCTTCTTCATGTACTCCACGAAGCCATAGCCCTTCGAGTGGCCTGTGGTGGAGCTGTGCACCAGGAAGCAACGCTCAATGTTTCCGAAGGGGCGGACAAGCTCATCAAACTGCTGCTGGGTGAAAGCCCTGGGAAGGTTGGCGATGCACAGCAGAGCGTCTGTCGGCTGCAGCTGCACAGAGATCTCACGATCACGGAGAACATGCTGATGAAACTCCTTTATGGCAAACTGGGCCTGTTCACCGTTCAGTAGCGTCACAAAGGCTGGAGTAGGAAAAACAGAAATTGAATTTGTTACAGCCACCATAAAGGGAGAAAAAAAAAAATCAATATACAATATACTACCATTCAAAGATTTGTGGTTGAAAAGTCATTTATGCTTTTATAATATTTTAAAATCATCACAATTTAGAAGGTATTCTATTGTTATATATTTTTTCAATTAGTTATGCATGTGATTTCAAAGCTAAAATTTTCAAAATTAGTCTTCTGTTTCACATGACCCTTCAAAAATCAAGAAACATCATCAATATTAAAAACAGTTTGTGAAAAGTTAGTTCTTTTTTAAGTTTAAACAAAAAATAAATGGCACAAAGCACACCCTAATATTATTTCTAAAATAGAAATTAAATGTTTGCACAAAGGCAGTATATTTAGCGTTTTAATATGTATGGTTCAGGTTCACACACACACAGGTGTGTGTTTCTTTGAAAACTCTGATTATCTGAGTTGTGGATGCTAAATAAGACTTAATTGGCTCAGGCTGATGTAAAAAGCTGCCAATATCTCCATTAAAGTCCCGTTTTTCGTGCTTTTTTGAAGCTTTGATTGTGTTTACAGTGTGCAATATAACATGGGTTCATGTTTCACGTGTAAAAAAACACAGTATTTTTCACACAATTCACCTATCTGTATACCGCGGTTTTCACGGTCATAAAAACGGGCTGATGACTTCCTTGTTCTATGAAGTTCCTCCTTCAGAAATGCGTAGCGAGTTCTGATTGTGCCAGCGGTTCCTGTGTTGTGATTCGACAGCAGCTGAGCACGCGCTGCCCTCCTGGAAACGCGGTTGGACTAGTTTTGAGAAGCAAGTGGGCAGGATTTGTTTTGAAAACTGCTGGAGATGTACTTATAATCACTGACGAGATGCGCATGAAAATCGCATTTGATTTTTTTGCACAGCCCTAACATCTAGTTAACAAAGCTAAACAGCGTTGCCCTTTGTGTAATAAGTTACAGAAACCGTTAAACGCACCAACTTAAATAATACACTTAACGGTTGTGATTGTGGCGGTTGTCATAAACAATGCCTTCTCCAGACAAAGAGGGAACTGCTCCATCTTTCAAGAATAATCTTTGTGCGAATCCAGCATTAAACTGATTGAGGAAGATCGCTGTCCTCAGCAAAATGAGCTGCACATAGTTTTACATGTGGAATATAATTTTCGGGAAACTAATTAAACATAAATTGTAACCATTAATCTCCAAGTACAGCCTCCCTGGGAAGGCCAAACAAAGGTGATTGGACTCCGAGATGAGAATAACAGCATTTCGACGACATACACAAACGCAGCTCTTCCTCGTCGGCCCTGAAGGCCACGCCCCCTTTTTTGTGTATTGATGTGGGCGGAGGTTAGTCAAAAAACTGTTTTAGTGACATCATTCCTGCAGGAACTAGGGGATGTAGTCCAAACGGGTCGTTTTTTGTAGGCGAATTCTGTTAAATAAAATATCTCGCTTGGCATTGAACTTTGAGCTTTAGAATTTTACAGATATTATTTATACTCTAACAACAACATTACACACTAACTAAAGTTTAAAACATTGGATCACGAAGAACGGGACCTTTAAAAAAAAAAAATTATAATAACTGATTCATACACACCGGTCCCTTTGTATTTGTCCACAAAGCAGTACTTCAAATCATAGCTACTTAACAGCTCGTGCACCTCCTAAAGAAAAACAGAAAATAAATAAATAAATTATTATTTTGTATGAACAATGAAGTCATTCAACATATTCAAAGCTCAGCTATCATCTCTGTCCCGTCATATTTGCACCTTCTATTCCCACGACTCTCATTTTAAAGGGTCACAAATAAATTGATCTTTCAGTTATTATGATTGTGTGATTAATACAAGTATTTTGACAGCAACAAGGGGGGAAAAAAGCCCTCCACCTTTGCTTCCAGGCTTCCTACATGTTACCATAACATGAACCAGCACTTTCTTTTAGTGTCAGTGAAAGCAAAACGTTTTTTTTCAGTGCCTTCTGTCCTTTGTCATCCTCACTGCTCCCATTCCAATCTGGAACAATACTAGAGTCGCTCACACACAACGCAGTTTTCCCCATGAATCAAGCATTTTCCTTAGAGAACCTCATCCACAAAGAACAAGAACCGCTCTACCCATATAAACTTGCTCATTTCCATAATATAACAGTTTGAGAATTTAGATGACCACTAGTCATCACTAGTGTCTCACAAATAGGTACTAGTAATTTAATGAAAAGCACTAGGTAAGCTTAACTAGCAACCTATGAATAGTTACTAATAAAAACAGCACCAGCCCTGACTGGAATGAAATAGTTGAGGTCTGAACAACATATCCTCTTAGAAATTAGTAAAGAAAATGTCTAACTTTTTTTTTTTTGACAGCATGCCAGCTTCTTCAGCCATTTTCATGGTTAAATTTATACTCGAGTTGGTTTACATTAAAAATTAAGACCAGATTTTATGATTTTAAAACAAAATTTGGATAAAATTGAGTCAAAATGTTCATTAGTACAAACAATACAAATTCTAAAATTCTAGAAGAAACATTACAATTCAATAAAATGTTTGGCATACAATGAGCTTTGACATTATGTACATATGGGAAGGATTTAATTTGCTATTTGTTACAAGTAGCAATGAAATCTTCACTAGAAACTGTTGGGATGGGGGAAACAAAATACTAGTATGTAATCGAGCACGTGCTATTCCTGAAAGTAGCAGCTCTTGTAGTATCTAATGAAATATTAGTGAACTGAAATACACCAGTCACTACAGAATTACTTAACTTACTATTAAAAGTGAAAAAAAAGCAGAAACAAAAATTAATAGTAACTGGTTTTACAGAATAAGTGGTGGCCAGACGCTGGTTACAGGCAGATAAACATTCGTGACAAGCAACTTACTGGAAACAGGCAACATTTTCAGATGCAAGCGTCAAGCTTTCGGGAGAATTTCGATACTTGAGTCGCCTGAAGTAATTAAAAAACAGCGAAACGAAGCAGCTAACATAGAACACTAATATGTAACGTCACAAAGCTGTGATTTGGCAGGATAAGCATCCGGGGATTCAGCTCGATTAAATGAACGGTCAAAAATCCGTTACCGTGACTCTTTAATGGCTGCGATGACACGAGGCTCGGTGTGGTCATAACATTGATCGTTCACCTTCAGATTGTCACAGCAGATTCAATTTTCTACACCAAAACGCTGTAAAACTCCTGTGTATTAACTACTGAGTCAGCAATCAATAAAATCTGTGACTCGATCTGCCCGTCGGTGTTTGGAATGCTCGATCAAAGATCAACTGTTTGATGCACAAACCTGATTGCTGATATCGGCTGGGAGGTTCTTGATAATTATTTTTCGCCGATTATAAAACTCCCTTCTTGTTCTTTCCAAACGTCCAGCAATCTCTTCTGGACTAAGGGCCGTCAGTTCATCATCGGGCCGTCGCGGACAGCCACTGGCCGTCGGTGAGCCTTCATCGCCGGTGTCCGCTTCAACTTGTTCGCCCGTTTCAAACCCCAAGATTTCGAGTTCGGCTGCTTGATCGTAACATTTATAGAGTAGATTCGGGGCATAATTGGCACCAGTGAAGGATTTCTCGTCTCTGGCAGCTGAGCTAACGGAAATCGCAGCCGCCATGTCTCCGTGTGGAAGTTTGTGTGCTCACGCCGCACGTTTGCTTTGGCCAGTTTAAACAATATACACATGCGAGAAACTCGCTCGCTGATTGGTCGAGGGGAAATGCATTTTTCTTTCAGGCTTCAGGGGCGGGGCTAACGAATCACGTCTGACATTTGAACACAAGGCAGGAGGATTGCCAGATTCCATCAAAATGAAAAGTTTTTACATAACTTTTTTTTCATTGATTTTATGCTCTGTTTTTTATTATTTTACTATTTGCATATAAAAACAAAGAAAAAGTAAAATACCCAATAACATGTTGTTCAGTGTACAGGTTGCCAGATTTCACTTTGTCCTAACCATTTAGTTTACAATATAGACCTCCTTGCTTTGGACTGTTGTAGAGAGTTTGTTTTATATCAATACCCAGATGTATATAGCACATTATTTTTTAATCCTTTTTTAAAGGCAAATGGGGACCGGTTGCCAGATCAACACAAAAGCAGTCAGTGGGCCTCATAGGTACTAACAAAAGGGGTTCACAATGGTTTTGTTGTGAAAATGTAACATTCTGTTCTTTAATAATAGTTTTGCAGAGCTGGCCCAAGGTTCCAGGTCTTACATGTGTGTGCCATCAAAGTTGTGATGAAATGGAAGTAGTGACAGATCTTTATTCTGTATTGACACATCTGAAAGTATCAGATTATTGAGGGGGGAAAATGTAGTTTGGGAACTGATTGGGTTCGGTGCTTGCAGTTGATTGTGGAGGGAAAAGTCCAGCATACATCACCAGAGTGAAGTCTGTCATTTCACTGGACCATCAGTTCTGATATTGAAATCCTCACTCTAAGATCAATAACAAATTTACAAAATTCACCTCAAAAATCTTCATTTCATGCTGACTTTGACTATTTCTGAATGAAAAAAAAATATATATAGATATACTTCTAAATTATGAAATGCCCCTCAAAAGATAGTATCTTCATATACACTTTGAATAATTACATTTATTAAAAGAGTTTTTATAGATACATTCAGTGGGACATTAAGACTATAGCATTTCACACAAGATGATGTACAAAAGGCCATCAAACAGGAAGAATTGCACATTTTTCAAAGAGACAAAATATAAATAAAAACATTCAAAGCGCCATTTGTATCATACTGTAAAAAAAGGAAATTCATATTATAAAGGCCTTCAAAATAACAGCCAGTCACAGTCTTCGCTTACTCCCAATATATAATGTAAAACAGCAGGACTGGGGAAAGAAGAAGTAAGCTGGAAAGCAACTAAACACATGACAGTATTTACACAATAATATGTTACAGTGGGAATGAAATAAAGAGTGAATAATGTTCACAACCATGCATTCTTTGGTTATTATGGTTTTAACAGCAAGACACTTGACTTAAAGCAACTGTTTGTTGTTTTGTGAATTTTTGCGACTTTAAAGCCCCCTACAGTTAATTGAGGAAATCACTGTAGCTTTTACAGTGGATCGCTGTACACGTGCGTCCGTTGCTGCAGTAAAGCATTTTACTCCTTTGGAGGGATTTTGTACCCGCTCACCAAACTTACATACTCCCAGAACAGACATTTGCAGTGGACTATGGTAAAGAAACCAAAGCCATTCGCCTTCTTAATAAGTCTTGGATTTTGGAACTGATATTTCAAGATAAAAACTTTCATACGATTGCTTTAAAGAGCACTTAAGGTCACACTTACCTTTTTTTCCACTGACAGAAGAACTGTGCTGATGCTGGAGCTGGTGGCTATAGAGTAACAGTAAGCCGAGTTATTGTTCACAAGTGACTGAAAGTGGCGAGCAGTTCGAAGAGAGGTTTGTAGAACCAAGCTCAGAGTCTAGCACAGACACCAGCACAGTTGTTGTAGAAAAAGAGGTACAGTATGTAGGTTCCCTCAACTGAATATTTGAAAATAAAAAAACATCCTCTTTTCTGAAGAAACAGCCCAATGAGCTACGTGTGGTCAGGCTCACAGTGAAGTGCTGTGGTTACAGACTGTGAGAACAGCACAGAGAGAGAGGACAGAGCAGGTCAGCGGTGGTTGAGCTGAGCGAGCTGCAGAGATGGTTGCGGTTTGTACATTTGCCTGATATCCTTCAGAGACTCAGCCAGGGAACTGAACGATGGACGCTGCCCAGGGTTGACATCCCAGCATTGTTCCATCAGTAAATAAACCTGTAAAGACGATTCGTGGGTTGAACAAATAAGAATACTTGTGCTGTATTTTTTTGCATTTATGAATATTTGTGCTGCTTAGTTTCACGTTACCTCACGAGGGCAGTCTCGAGGGCACGGCAGTCTCTCTTTTTTCTCCAGGAGGGTAATAAGTTTAACCACAGTCATCTGACCTTGGACCAATCCCATCATCTCAAAGAATTTCTATGCAAAACAAAGTCTTCCATCAATTTAAAAGATACTAGAACTAAAACCATTAAAAAAAGTTACTTGAAAAAACAAACAAAACATTTACTGAAATAAAATAAATTATGTATAACCCCTGAAACGTATTGCATTGGAATCATTTTCAATTAGTTTAACTTGATGCACAAAAAAAAAACCTAAAACTGAAATAAACAATTACAAAGCACAACTAAATTACTAAATCTTTAACTAAAAATATAAAAAATTTACTAAATATTAACTAAAATTACATTGCATCACACCAGAGCTTTTAGTCGACCATTTGTCTTTTGTTTTTCTGTATTTCATATATTATAAATGTCAATAAAAATTGACATTTTTGGTCATTTTGTTGATTACTGCTGGTTTACAGAGACAGCAACACACTTGTTCGCTGTGAGCCGTACATCCTTCTTGTATATTTAGCAAATGTGCCAATTATTTCTTTGTGTGTAAAGTTGGAACATTACAAAGTGTACTTTTTATATAAACATTAGAAACAAAAATGTTAAATGTAAAGATGTAAAATGCAAAAATGTCATAAAGTTAGACATACCGAAGGGGGGCTTTGACGATGGTTGCAGTTGGTCAAAATCTCATAGAGGGTCACAGCAAAGGACCAAACATCAGAAGCAAAGGAAAACTTGCTCTCCTTCAGGCACTCTATGGCATACCTAAAAAAAAAACATTTCAGAATAACTGCTGTTTGTGTAAATCCAGCGATGAATTTAATAATTAAAAAGATACACTAATGCAGAGATAATTGTAAGGTTGCCAAAGGTTTTTTCTTATTCAATTATTTTAGTTTCTGTGAAATTCAATAATTGTGTCGATCAATAGCAAACATACTTATGCTTTCACTGAGTGGCAGCAAATTATGTGTAATGATGTCCATTAATCCATTAACAGATCATGCTGTATTGACAAAAAGCATTCTCCCGGATGTTATCAACATCAGAGATCATTACCGAAGTCCCCAAGCCTCCAGCTATTACAGCTTACCAGAACACAGGGCTGTCTCCGTCCTCACGAACACGATAGTAGATCTCCCCTTCGGGAATGTACTTTGTCAAGCCAAAGTCACCGATCTTAACCACACCTTCATTCTCCACCAACACATTTCGTGCAGCCAAATCCCGGTGGATGTACCGCTTGGAGTGCAGATAGTCCATCCCCTGTGGGTGCGGAAGTACAGATTGGATAGCAGAGTAAGGCACTTAGTTTTTCTTTAGTAGCTTCAGAATGACTTTGAAGGGTCTGACTTCCTCACCATACAGATCTGCTGTGCAAACAGGAGACTCTGTGCGATTCCCAACCGGTGTTTTGGGATGTACTCTCTGAGGCTTCCCAGTGGAAGATACTCCATGATTAACTGAACCACCTGTCCACCTAAAACAAAATACCACATATAGTACGCCGTGAGTGTGGCTATTAAATTTGAAATTAAATTTGGTTCCATTTTCCTAGAATCTGAAACATGTGTTATCTGTTAAAATCTGTACACTAGAAAGCTACCAAACATGAAAAAAAGTGTCAAAACTTTATTTCAAGAGTGGTTTAAGCTAGTGACTTTGCTCACCCAGTTCAGTACAGCACCCCTTGTATTTGACGATATTGCTGTGGTAAAGTGATTTAAGTATCTCGATCTCCTTCAGCCAGGAATCGTGGAGGTTACTTCCACTCTCTTGTTTCAACGCCTTCACCGCCACATATTCTCCTGTTCCGTCATTGCCAGGGTCATAGACGTACAGCATCACCTTTCCAAAATGCCCCTGAAAGCAAGTCACAGGGTATCATATGAAACTGAAATATGACCGTAAGACCTGAACAATGTATTGAGCAGAAACCGTACACTGACCTCTCCCAGATCCCTGATCTTCTTCAGGTAACGCTTGTAAAAGATGCTGGGGTCTCTGTCTGGGAGTGACTCGCATTCGGATGAAATGTCTGGATCTTATTGAAAAAGACAATAACATATATATTTCTTAAGTCACAAACAAAAGTGAAACGCAAAAGAAGCCATTATGAACAACATTAGGCCCTAATTAACTTTCAATGGAAAAAAAAAACAAAAAAAAACATCCAAAATATGTTCTTTTGGGTTTTGGAACAACTTAAAGATTAGTAAATGATGACCAAAGTTTCATCTAACATCCGACCACAATAATTGCACCACAAAAAAACAACAGGAAAGCCAAGCATGTGCACAATTCCACTGCGTTCAAAGACTCACTTTTAATCTGAATCTCCGTTAGCTCTCTCAGAATGGTCCGGAAGGACGGCCGTGCAGCGGGGTCATATGTCAGACACATGCTGATGAAGCTCGCCAGCTCTTGAGAAGACGGCACCGCCAGACGACTCTGCGTCTCATAGAATCGCTCTTTCTGTAGACGGAGGAGAGTTTATAAGAAAGCGGTGCGAGTGTGTGCTGTCAGATACACAGCTGGAGGAAGCCGTACCTCAGGGAGTGTGCTGCCGCTGATTGGAAGATCTCCGTTGTTGCAGATTTCCAGCAGAGTCGCTCCAAAGCTCCACTGGTCCGCAGCGCTTCTTATATGGGCCCCGTCAGCGATACACTCCGGAGCTATCCACGGGATGCGCTCCACACGCTCTTCATGTAAAACACACATGAAAAAAAAGTAAATGGGTGTTCTGAGTGTTATTAGTGCATTGCTATGCATTTGCTTGGGGGTTCTGTGTGGTTTCTGGACTTGGATTCTCACTTAAAAAGTAACAATACCTCTCCTAAAAAAGCCACATGATTTGAGGCAACATTCAAGTCTGAAACACAAGCAGCATGCTGTTTAATAATTAGGGTTTCTGTCACTATACATTCTGGGCAGTTGCTTCAGTGCTGTAAATATGATCATCCTGACACTAGACTAAAGGAAGTGTGCATCACCATAAGGAAGTGGTTGGTTCGTAGCTTCCTGTTCTGTGAACCATGAGAGAATCTGATGAAGTAAACAGTAGTGACAAGCGGACTGAAGTGACTACAGAAATGACACAGATGGAGGGGTACAGGATGTAATCTTCTCTACAAGACGTGTGAATAACCACATAGCTCGCAGTTACCTGCACGAGACAGAGCCGACAGAGAAATGCCAGGGTCACTGAGCTTCACAAAAGGGGATGTGCCCTCCTCCAAACCCTTCCGGACCACCAGAATATTTTTGCCACAGACATTTCCATGGACAAGACGCTTTGTCTCCTGTGAAGAACAAGGTTATGGACGGTCAACCTTACAGTGCATTGTGATTTTGTGGAATTTCATGACATTTAATCAAAATTTCTAAATCTTTATTACTCATCTCATTACAGTAATACAGTAAGAAAAGCATCATGTCCTTGAGCAAATTAAATTATTGCAATAATTATAATTACATGCTGTAGCATTCATTTTTTCACATAAAAGTAATAATAATTGGGCTTGACAATAATGTTACAATAATAATAAAATAAAAGTTCCTAAATATAAAATTAAATTTCTTATAATAATTGGTCCTTTGATTTTCAGGTGAAATATCACAGAGATTTGGAGAAATGGTTTTCTTTACAAACGAACATTTTTAATTCGATGATTTCAAATATATTTTTCTAATTACAGTGATGAGAACTGGATGTAAATGTCAATCATGTTTAAATCAATTACAAATTGAATGTCCTTAACTTTGCTCTTTGAAATATCAAATGATATTTTTTGTTATATAATGCTCCCAATGCAAAAACTAAATATTTAGATTTTGGGGTGAAATTTGACTTTGTCTTTTTGTGTGATTCACTCAAAAAGAGACTAATAATATAGAATGATCAGAGAGGTTTTTTTTGTTTTTTGTTTTACAATTATTGATGTAAGCTGTTCTATTTTTTTTTTTCAGAAATCCCATATAGTATTAATAACTCACAAGATAGCAGAGAGCGCTGGCAAGCTGTTTAGCCACAGTAAACTTCCACTGAGGAGTGACATGCGCCTTCTCTCGGTGCAGGAGCACATCTAATGGGCCAAACTCCACAAACTCCTCCACCATGATATCTGTTCACATAACAACAGTACAGTCAACAGATGTCATAATGTGTTCGGCGGATGTTAAAAAGAACAGATTGAGCTTTTAAAAAAAAATGGCAAAAACAGCTTTGACGACACTTGTGGCCTTTAAAGAGGAAGTCTAAAAGGGCACAGCACTCACTCTCAGATCCTTTAACTGAAACTCCATGCACAAAGACCAGATGACAGTGTGACACTTGACTCATGAGACTAGCCGTCTCGAAGAATGCCTAGAAATAAACACAATCAATGAGATCTCATCTGCACTTTCACTGTCGTTTACGATGCATTATCAGATGACTCTTACTAGTGCTATATCCTTGTGGCTCTGGTCCAGAATTTTAAGGACAACCCGGATGCCTTTCACATTGCGGTGATTGTTGTTAGACTCGTCGTCATCATCCTCGACTGAACTGTGAATCTTCAGCCAGCCCGCATGAATGTTAGTCCTGGTGCCTCGTCCCAAGTGCTGCTCCTGCATCCATCAAATATGGTCAAAAAGTAGTTCTTCAGTTATGGTACTTCATGACCCCAGAGTTAACTTTATTCTCTTTGTCACGTTCATATTCATGTTTTTTTATTTTTTATTATTATTATTATTTATGATTTGTAATGTGACTGTTCCTCATTCATGATGTCATTTCCATCAAAACAAAAAATTTGCCAGTAATAAAGTACTTGAAGACGATGTCAGTGAAGGGGAAAACATTTAAATAAAATGAAATTCTTTAAAAATGAAAAGCCTTTGAAGTTATGTAAAATTTGTGTTATTGTACAATATATGTTTTTTGTATGCTATTTCCAAACTAGCAAAAAATACGCAAATTAGTAATTAATAATTCATCACAAAATGTAATTACTGTATTCAGGAAAGAAATCTAAGGTTTAATATATTTAAAAAAAACTAAAAATTGAAAAAAAAAAACATGTTTAATGCACTGTTTTTCAGGGTCAAAAGTACCAACACATTTGAAATATGAAAAACAACATCTTGTCTGCTTTCATTTTATCAGTACAACCTATCTGCCCATGTGGAATGCATAAAAAAGCCCTTTATCGACGCTTTGGTGCTGAACTCATGATGATAAGAAGGTGAATGATTGTGTACAATTACATACCTTCGTAATTTCTTTGTCCTTAATTTGATGAAAGCGCAGTTGGCTCAGGTTTAGGGTTTCAGAGACAGTTTTAATGCTACTGTTGGCACCCTTTCTCATTACGAGAAGGTTTGATAGCTCTGCAAGAAAACCATAAAAACCCGTTAACAGGATGACTCACTAAATGATAAGAATCATGTACTTCTGTGGAATTTTTCCTAATCAGAGATGTACTCCAGGATGACTCAGAAAGTTTGACTGTGAGGTCCGCTAAGCACAAAATACACACTCACCTCCTGGTCTGGGCAGGCAGCACTTCTTCAGAGTGAAGCTGTCTTCTCCAGACTTCAACACGAAGGTCTTTAAGCTATTGGTGAGCTCCTTTATGCTGGAGAATTCTTGATCCCATCCTTCCAGTCTGAACTTGGAGCCCTTCAGCGTAATTCTGAACTGTTTGTATGTTGGATTCTCTCCATCCTGTCAGAATCAAAAGTCAGACAGAAATGACACGCATGTAGCGACAGATCTTTTCTTCTGTACTTTGACGTACATCTGAGTGAAACAGATGATCAAAAAACAAAAAATGAAGTGCCCAGACTTGGTTCTATGTATTGATTATTGATTGGATTTTAAGATGAGGACGCTGCATTCAAAAGCGAAGGCAGGTGGATGTGAGCTTGTAGTCGGATTGCAATAAAGGGGCGGAGTTCAAGCAGACTCAATGACTGGAGTTGTCTGGCCTACACCACCAGAGAGCAATCTGCCATTTTCACCAAAAGATCTATATTGTATATTTTATATATGTATATAATGGCTTCTATGGGATTTTTTTCGCTTGTTTTATCATCTGCCAGGCGAAAATAGTAAGCTTCAAAAGTCACCTCAACATGCCACGCAATTTCCTATTGCTCATGCCTATAGCACAAAAGATGTGGGATGAGTCAAGCATTGGACACGATTCTCACAAACAAGCTTAACCCTGTTGTGTCTCTTCCACTGAATTCCATTAATTGTAAACTCACAGTTGTCACCTAGCTGTAAGTCAAGCCAAAGCATGTTTGCCTGTCTATCAAGTAAATCCCTTTTACATCCATAAGCTTCATTATTAAGCACCATTAATAATACTTAACATATCAAGCAATCATTTCACAATTCTTAAACTCAGCCAATCAAATCATTGTCAAGAGTTAACTGAAACCTCTAACTAGAATATTACATTTGTTCGACTCAGAGATGCCAGGATTATGCGATCGTAATCCAAAATACTCCAGCGCACAATGAACGATCCCTCCTCTGCTTCTTTCTTTAGTTTTTGGAGCACAAACTCATCCCTAAAGGAAGAAAAAGAGTGAACACATTAGTAAAAATGGCGGAAGACCACATTGCTGCATGTGGAGATGCGAGTGACGTACAGTATGGGACCGTGCAGGTCATTGGTCCCACTGAGAACAACTCTGGGTGGAGCCACTTCGTGACAAAGATAATGATGCGCGTCCGTTGTAAGGCGGAAATATCCATCCAGCAGTGAAACCAGAGAGCGAGCCTGAAGACTGGAGCCCAAACGCATGTCCTGGAACACAAATATATGAAGGTGGGGCACGTATCACAATAAAACACATAAAAACCAAATACAGACTGTTTACCATTGACATGTTGTCTTGGCGACTGATGCAGATGTTTATGCCCTGAATGGCAATATGAGAGATCTCAGGGAAGTCGCAGAAGGTGTTCCAGTTGTCCATTTCCTGTTCATCAGGTGACTGTGCTTCTCTGTTCTGATTATAAATATAGTCATTCCCCTGGAAAGCGGGAAGAATTTAAGAGTACAGTTCTACTAGCGAAGAAGAAGGTTGAATATCTTGCTGCATCAACTTACCCTTTGTGCTGATGCCTTCCTCCAAAATATACCAGTTGATCCAGACACTCTGATCTCATGAGTAGGTTCACTGTTCACGGTTTCCTCAGAGGGAGTTTGTGTTCGGGAGGCAATGAGGTACGACCCACTGCCATCTTCATCAGATCTCAGGTCAAGACTGAACACAGGAAAGGTCTCGGTGCCAAATTTTGGTGCCAGACGCTCCAGCGTGGATATATACTTGTACATAACTTCTTGTGACCCAAACTGTCCCTTGCCCACTGTGTGCTGCTGGAAACTGCTTACAAAGTTTGCAAACACGCGCCGAATACGGAACCTCGTCAGGACGTTGTTCTGGGCAATGTGTCGGGAAAAGGATTGAGGGATACAATGGAGAAAGCTGAAAGATGGAGCACAAACATGTCAATACGTTTGATGGAACTCTGTTCTATACCTTAATGGCAACAACAGATTCACACCATAAAAAATTAATTTTTCCTTTCAATATAAAAGAGCTTAATGTACTTTGAAAGCATATTCTAACTTCCTCCTTAGAAAAAAAAGACTACTTCTTGACTACACTGGAAAAATGTCTCATTCTGTAATATGGAAACTTGCTAACATCTTGTGAATTACTTTTGGACACATGACTGTCCACATTTATACATTTAATGTCAAATGTCATTTAATGTTCAGAAACTTAGCCTGTTGGTATGTGTAGCATCTAGAGCTCTGCATTTTATTTTAAAATAAACAAAGACTTATATTTAACAAAGTGCCAGATCATTTTAGTATAACCATCATAGTTTATAGCAGATTTAAATGATGGGGTAATGATAGATTTATTTGACACAGCAAACTTTCAGCTTGTGAATGACTGCAGGAAAGCACTCTATTTCAATACATAAACAGAACAATGAAGGCATTCCCTTATAAATTAACTTATAATTCAACAAGGCACTGTAGCAAATGAGAAAGGGTGGGAGAGGTCACAAACTAATTTTGTTCAGAAGAGAAAAAAAATAACTTTAATAGAATTATGTTAATAGGTTTGTAAAATACAGGCCACCTGCTGTTTTATAAATTAGAATATTCTTTAATAACATATCTTTTAATTAATGTGCTCTTTAAATAGCTTTGTTTGAAATCTTTCTCTGAACAGTAAAGAAAGCTGAAGCCCTCACCTGGTCTGCTTGGCCACATCCTGTAGAGAAGAGCTGCTCTGCAGTGCTGTGTAAGAGAGGTGAAGCACAGCCATACCTAGACATTCATTCTTAAAGCGACTGATCTCTTCCTCTCCCCTCACTGCATCCAAACAGGTCAAGTCATTCACAAAATCATATTTCGCCTGGTAAGAAAATCAACAAAAACACCTTAATCAACTTAAAAGACTTGGACAATTTAAAAAATTATTTGGACAATAGTAAGGAGATAAAAAAAAAGAAAAATATATTTAATCTTTTTTTTTTTTCAAAAACTTAATGTTGACCATGTATTGAATATGAAGTGCTGTTGTACTTCCTCAACCTACAGTCGTGGCCAAAAGTTTTGAGAATTACATAAATATTGGAAATTGGAAAAGTTGCTGCTTAAGTTTTTATAATAGCAATTTGCATATACTCCAGAATGTTATGAAGAGTGATCAGATGAATTGTATAGTCCTTCTTTGCCATGAAAATTAACTTAATCCCAAAAAAACCTCATTGCTGTCATTAAAGGACCTGCTGAGATCATTTCAGTAATCGTCTTGTTAACTCAGGTGAGATTGTTGACGAGCACAAGGCTGGAGATCATTATGTCAGGCTGATTGTGTTAGAATGGCAGACTTGACATGTTAAAAGGAGGGTGATGCTTGAAACCATGGTGACCTGCAAAGAAACGCGTGCAGCCATCATTGCTTTGCATAAAAATGGCTTCACAGGCAAGGATATTGTGGCTACTAAGATTGCACCTAAATCAACAATTTATAGGATCATCAAGAACTTCAAGGAAAGAGGTTCAATTTTTGTAAAGAAGGCTTCAGGGCGTCCAAGAAAGTCCAGCAAGCGCCAGGATCGTCTCCTAAAGAGGATTCCGCTGCGGGATCGGAGTGCCACCAGTGCAGAGCTTGCTCAGGAATGGCAGCAGGCAGGTTTGAGCGCATCTGCACGCACAGTGAGGCCAAGACTTTTGGAAGATGGCCTGGTGTCAAGAAGGGCAGCAAAGAAGCCACTTCTCTCCAAAAAAAACATCAGGGACAGATTGATCTTCTGCAGAAAGTATAGTGAATGGACTGCTGAGGACTGGGGCAAAGTCATATTCTCCGATGAAGCCCCTTTCCGATTGTTTGGGGCATCTGGAAAAAGGCTTGTCCGGAGAAGAAAAGGTGAGCGCTACCATCAGTCCTGTGTCATACCAACAGTAAAGCATCCTGACACCATTCATGTGTGGGGTTGCTTCTCATCCAAGGGAGTGGGCTCACTCACAATTCTGCCCAAAAACACAGCCATGAATAAAGAATGGTACCAAAACACCCTCCAACAGCAACTTCTTCCAACAATCCAACAACAGTTGTGGTGAAGAACAATGCATTTTCCAGCACGATGGAGCACCGTGCCATAAGGCAAAAGTGATAACTAAGTGGCTCGAGGACCAGAATGTTGAAATTTTGGGTCCATGGCCTGGAAACTCCCCAGATCTTAATCCCATTGAGAACTTGTGGTCAATCCTCAAGAGGCGGGAGGACAAACAAAAACCCACTAATTCTGACAAACTCCAAGAAGTGATTATGAAAGAATGGGTTGCTATCAGTCAGGATTTGGCCCAGAAGTTGATTGAGATCATGCCCAGTCGAATTGCAGAGGTCCTGAAAAAGAAGGGCCAACACTGCAAATACTGACTCTTTGCATAAATGTCATGTAATTGTCGATAAAAGCCTTTGAAACGTATGAAGTGCTTGTAATTATATTTCAGTACATCACAGAAACAACTGAAACAAATATCTAAAAGTAGTTTAGCAGCAAACTTTTTGAAAACTAATATTTATGTAATTCTCAATACTTTTGGCCATGACTGTACATGCATGCTCAGTCAAATGGTACTGTAACAGTTTTTCCCCATTTTATTTGTCATTTTCCTCTTTTTTTCAGGCTATTTATCTATTTTTACAAGCAACCAATTTTGATTCACTAGCTAGAAAATGTACTGAATTTGAAGCAATGTCAAAAACAGTTGGATCTGCACCAAATTATATATGCAAATGCACACCAAGTTATACATTATATTCAATAAAAACTAAGAGATCAAGATTAAATAACCAATCTCAAAAGTTTCACTGTCAAACTTACAAGGTGGCACAAAAAAATGCAAATGTGCACAAAAAGCAGAAGCAAAAGTTTCAGACTATTTTCAGTGCTTATTTTCCAGTTACATTTAAGCAAGGTAGACACTATTATTCCTTAACATCAGAATACCTAAAGATAAAAGTAAAAATAGGGTAAGTCTATCAAACATTGTGGTGCACCTGCAGCTCTGCACATCTTTTATATGCCAATGTCGAAAAGCTCAGATTTATTGCTAAGGTTGCAATGAAATGAAAGTAATGAAATGTAACATCTGAATGTAATGGATTACTGAAAAAAAAGTATATATACATAGGGCGGGGACTTGGTTCATAAATTGCGTATAGGATTTTTATAATTTTTACAGAAAGGTCCAGTTCTGATATTTTGATTAAATATCAGTTTTTTCAAAAACGTTCATGACAAACATCTTGGATTACGCATGTAACTATGATTCCCCAAGAGGGAACAAGACACTGTGTCCTCTAGTGGACACTATGGGGAATGCCATCAGCATGACCAGTGTCTGAAGCCCACATGAAAACACTCCAAATCCAATGGACCACACAGCCTGTGAGGTCATTAGCCGTGACTCCAATGACGCTTGTAAAGCTAAAATAGTAGCTAAAATAACTTGAGAGAAAAGGGGAACCCAACCAACACTTTTTTTATATTTAAGGAGGCACAACCCATTCAGCCAAGCTGGGAACACAACTGTTCTCAAACGGATATGTTCCTAGAGGCAATGGGCCATATACTTGAAAACCTAACGCAGGGTAGACGGCCCAAAGCATGCGGTATTTCAGGGGACTGCCTGCTTGAAAATACCCTGAAATCAGGGGAGGCAGACTAACATATAAAAAAGGAGTCTCAGGGGGGCCACCTACGTAAAGCCCTAGAAATCACAGAGGAGGCAGCCCAAACCTGCTAACTGAAATATTACGTAGTGAAAGAGCTCTAAACTCAGGGGGGAGACCTTATGAAAGGAAGCCAGGCTCAACTAGTACAACTTTGACAAAAAAACTTCCTGAATAGGGAACCTGAAAAGAGACTTGAAAAGAAAAGAGACTAGGTGGTACATCTACTTAAAAACCTCTAATTACAATGGAGCTAGCCCAAGTCAAAGACCAACTTTTGAAAGGAAAGAGGCAACAAGAGGAACGTGAACAGAAACTTAAATTTTCCCTGTGCCCCATCTACAAACCCTGTGTTCCTTCCCGCCTCACCACAATGGCAGCCGCGGGAACCAAACTATGGAGTGAGTTAAGAGAGAGTCAAGCCTGGGTGGAACCATATTTGTGACCGTCTCACATGACACACAATTAGATCCCTCGAGAGCTAAACGTGCTTTGTTCAAGCATCAGAAACAACCAAAAACAATCATGGAATGTTTGGCTACGAGAGCCTTCAAATCCTTCGAGAGCCGAATACATTCATGCAAACATTCTGGCTCCTTACCAGTCTCTTTCAGTAGTCTCGCAAATGCATCATACCAGGCACATTCACTCTCTCTTATGGCTCTTTTCCACTGCATGGTAAGGAACGGTACGGTTCACTTTTGAGGGGCCAGAGACAGTACGAAGCGCTTGTTGCAGAGTTAATGGGCACTTTTTTCAGGCACTGTGTAATATCCTTGCACCCATGGTACGGCTGCAAAGTTCCTTGATTGTTACGCCGGAATGAGAGTATAGTTCCTAGTCATATCGGCCTAGAAAATTCCTACTCTTTCATTTTCTGTCGGTCTTAGTACACAATGCAACTACATAAGAGTCAAATTTTAAATAGGAAAAATATTGAAACTCTTTGGTCATTTTTGAGCGAGATGCTTACGGTCTAATCAGATTTAATGATCTGTGCTAAGCTATGCTAAAAGTGCTACCACCATACCCAGAGATTGCTGAATGGATTCAAAAACAGTTAAACTCAGCTATTTAACTCTATTTTCAAAAATAGTGGAGTGTTCCTGTTGACGAAGTACAGACATTGCTCTCGTTGATAGCAGAGGAGTGGAGAGCGAGAGCTTGATGGGGTGACACAGAATGAACAATTTTTTCAGGAGTCGTGGCAATAGAGGCGGTGCATCTATAATGACATGTGAATAATCCCGCCCACTCTAAAGCGGTACTGATCTGCAGTGGAAACACAGACCGAGCCGTGCCGTACCATATTGAGTAGTACCACGCAGTGGAAAAGCACCATAAGAATTTGAAGACATTCCACCCAAGGGTGTGCACATCCCACATCCTATTACAATAGGGACAGAGCAAACCGTCCCACAATAAGTGCATTCATTTTTACTCAAAAACGGAATGCGCACACTCTTCATTTAAAACGCATCAATCATGAATGTCCTCAGGTCTTGAAACAGAGACACGCACTACCTGAAATGTTTTGCTGAGTGTTTTCTAATGGAAGTCGTGGCCTGGTGGTTAGAGAATCGGACTCCCAATCGAAAGGTTGTGAGTTCGAGTCCCGGGCCGGCAGGAATTGTGGGTGGGGGGAGTGCATGTACAGTTCTCTCTCCACCCTCAATACCACGACTTAGGTGCCCTTGAGCAAGGCACCGAACCCCCAACTGCTCCCCGGGCGCCGCAGCATAAATGGCTGCCCACTGCTCCGGGTGTGTGTCCACAGTGTGTGTGTGTGTTCACTGGATGGGTTAAATGCAGAGCACAAATTCTGAGTATGGGTCACCATACTTAGCCGAATGTCACTTCACTTTCACTTTCACTTCACTTTCACTAATGTCCTTGACCCGGAGTTTCCTCTGTGTCTCGGCAGTATCTGGACTCAAGATGCGAGATGCAGAAACCTGTCCCACAACCCTTGAAAATAGGGCCAAATATGAGCGGAGACTTCTCTAGGGAACTTGCAACAATGACCTCATTCGGCACTGCTCAAGCACTAAAGCATGTGCTCCATAATGCGAGACACATAATGCAAAGGTCAGACATATGGGACACTGAGGCACATAGTTCCTAAAGTGTTCACTTGACTTTTTCTCCATAGTGCTTTCACACACGCAGAACAAACCGGCTCCTGAAGACAAAGAAAGTTGAAGACAATGCATAACAGACACCCTCTTATCCTTCTGGATGTCAAGGGCTGCGCGGTCCAATGGTTTTTGTAGTGTTTATCACATATGATTCAGACACTGGTCATGCTGATGCCACTGCCAATAGTGTCCACTAGAGCAGTGGTTTCCAACCCTGGTGCTGGAGGTACCTAAACACTGCACATCTTGTCTCCTTTCTCTGACACACCAATTTCAGGTCCTGAAGTCTCTACTTATGAGCTGATGGCCTGAATCAGATGTTATTTGTTTGATTAAGGAGACATGCAAAAAGTGCTGTGTTGGGGTGCCTCCAAGACCAAGGTTGGGAACCACTGCACTAGATGATGCACTGCGAGTTCCCTTAAAGGGGAATTAAATTCTAAATGATCTTGGGTGCCAACAATTTACAAGTCTATATTAGCCCTCTTTTGCATAGCGTGATTATCTTAATTTTCCAAAAAGCTGTGATATAAAATCTATGTTTTTACAGTTAGTTGTGGAAATGAGGCTTTTACATTGAAGAAAATACAATTTATGAGATCACATGACAAGGATATCCTGTTTGCCAGTCCTTTTGGCACATGGACATTGATATGCAAACATCACTGTCTGGGGCTCCCGAAGATTGCCTTTTATTCAGAATTTTGGAAAATTTTCATCAAATAAAAAATGTAAATCACTATCTGGGGTAAGTAAAGTTTAATTTTTTAACATTAAATTCAGTTTTGATTTTATATGTTTTTTGTAATATGCTAAAATACATTTGTTGCCATATGGTAACTATATGCAAATATGGAAACGTCCTGGTGCATTCAACCTAATGGAGTCCCATTGATTTACATAGCATGAAACTACTCTGAGACTATGTTTACAACTTTTGCTTATATTTTAAAGGTAAAAACATTTAAAAAAAAAAAATTATTTTGTGATTTAAGCTATTTGTAGGTTATAAAAGAGGGCCCCAAAGCTTTGTCCCCACCAGATCCTGGCCGCAGAGACCGCACAGACCACTGGCCCTTGCATGCATCTGAGAAGAGCAGATGCAAAATGCCAGGATGCATGGACATTGTGAGAAGCAAGTGCTCCAAGTGTGCAGTTTTCCTCTGCTTCACTGCAGCGAGGAACTGCTTTGTTGACTTTCACAAGGCATGAAGAGAATGAAATGAAATGAAACGAATGAATAATGTATTTCAGTGAGACGGGTTCCAGGTTCCAGGTTATTATTACCAGAAATTTCAGATAACTGTTGAAATTATATAATGTTTTTACTGTATAAATGTTTGTTTAAACATTTCACTAAGTATGAGATGGATTTGTTGAGACTTGTTTTAAATAAAATGAGTTTTTTTGAAAAACATTTAGATTTTATGGTACTTTCAACGACCGAGATTTTTATATATCTGTTATTTAGCTCATTTTAAGTAATAAAAAACATTTTTTACCATGTCCAAGTAATATTTCATGCAATAGAGGGTTAGGAGAAACTTTTTAATAAGACCCTTACAAGGACAGATTATTTAGTTTGAGTAAAGCAGGTGTTTCATGATCACATCTGCTCAGTCTAGAAATAAATATCTCAAAAACAGTGAAACTACTGCATTTCAGTAATATTTTTCTCAATTATTTTTAGAGATTTTAAAATCACCTGAGCAAAGAGGTATTCCAGGGAGGTCAGCTCCAGCAAAGGAGACGTAACTGGCTCTGCCCCTGTTCCAGTCCGTAATGCATGACGTGTCACCAGCGGTTCCTTTTCACCTAATCCATGCCAGTTACGGAAGTAAAATCTATAAAGAAATAAAGATTATTCATGATTAACACCATACATGCACAATGCAGATCTGTATGCATATTGAATAGATCTCTACACATTCACACAATTTCATATTTACCTCATACGGAAATGCAGCAAAAGGCCAGATTGGTCTTCCACTTTAAATTTGTGATTTGGACTGTACCAACATGAAGATGCAGGGTCATAGAGAGCAAACAAGGCATGACAGACTGGAGTGATTCCTGAGGAAGACAGAAAACCTTTTAGATGGCTGAAAGCAAAAAAAAAAAAAACCTAAAGCTCTTACTGGCACCCACACCCAAACCTACCCACAGCCTTTGCTGCACTGATGGTGAGATCTTCAGCAGTCACCTCACCCTCATTGTAGGACAGCCAGCGCTCTCCCTCTTTGGTCCAGAGCAGAAACACATGGAGGCCAGGACCCTCACACTGTCCTGTGAATGTGTGAGCTTTGGATTTTTTTGAACGTCCTCGTCTAGACATTATACATTGAGTCCAGCACCTGGGTCAACAACATATGGACAAACATTCAGGATTTAAAACAATGAAGAAAGTCTGGTTTAAATACTCGTGTCAAGATCTTAGAAATATAATCTTTGTATTGGTTTCAAAACATTTGTACCAAGTTTACATTTAATGACTCTAATATGTTGTAACCATCAAGAAAAAACTAACCATCATAAATCATCTATTTAAAAACATGCTCTTCATAGACCATATAAGATACAAGTCCTTGTACATTAATTAATTTATGTATTTATGAAAAATAATTTAATCCAAAAAGAAAACAGTGTCTGAGCTATCAGAGTGTGAAAAATTCTCTAGTCCTGAACCACAATTGCACCAACGATAAAACAACAGGCATTACGAGACCATCGTAACACTTTTACATTAAGAGAACGGGGGTAGCAGGTTAAACAACTTGGATAAGCATAAGCGAGCGACCCAGGTAGGCGTAAACAGATAATCTAAATTTTGGATTCCAACATAATAAGATATTTTTCAGGGTATGTACAGTAAGTAGCCACAGAAACTTATTCTCTAAATGTGACTTGCCCCAGAGGTATTCCACACATGCATGCCATTTTGATGAGGCTCTAGTGGGTGTGACAGCTTACAACATGCACAATATTTTTTTTATTACAAAGCAGTTTTAATAACATGAAGGAATATTTCTTTCATCTTAAATCTTAAAATATTTTCAGATCTCAGCCATTGTGGATTTGCATTCAAATGTTTATTAAATATATATATATCAATATCTATCTATCTATCTTGCAAACACAGACTATTTAAAATTCAATCAATCAAATTTATATTTATTTATGTAGCACCAAACAAACAATATAACTTTTGTTCACAGTTGTGTTGTAGTCAAGACCAGCTAAACAGAGTCCAAGTCAAGACCAAGACCAAGGATGAGACAGAATCAAGACCAAGACCAAATCAGCACTCTTTAAATTCCTCTAAAAGATCCATATTTGCTGCCAGAGAAATGTTATGATAAAATAATAAGTCATTGCATAGAGTCCTTTTTCCTTTTGGTTTCTATGAGGAAACAACATATAAACACCAAGGATCTTAACCTACTCTAATTTATTCAACAAAATTGAAAAAAAAAATTGAAATCTAATAGAAAAATAAAATGCTACTTCAAATATGAACTTAAACCACCAGTAAATGGCAACAAATTAATTATTGAGTGAGTCACAGATTCATATATTCATTCCACTGATCAGTTCAAAGCA
This sequence comes from Carassius carassius, assembly GCF_963082965.1. Lineage (NCBI taxonomy): Eukaryota > Metazoa > Chordata > Actinopteri > Cypriniformes > Cyprinidae > Carassius > Carassius carassius. The sequence goes on along the minus strand of NC_081763.1, from coordinate 26,109,145 downwards.
GCACATTCATTTAGTACTGAACCACAGGTGTGTGTTAACTTTTTTCTTCCCTACTGTGGTGTAATTGAAAGGAATGTAGGGTGGGGCTTCATTTTGTCAGGAATCGATTGGCTTGTTGGATAATTGTTTAGCAGCCATCTCATGTGATGACAGGTTGTTTATAGGCAAGGGATT